>NW_013667986.1:175975-188756 GCF_000517525.1 Limulus polyphemus | reverse complement strand
ATTTAGCCATGATTTTATACTTTGGCCATATTTCCTTCAATACGAACGGAAAATCATTTAGCCATGATTTTATACTTTGGCCATATTTCCTTCAATACGAACGGAAAATCATTTAGCCATGATTTTATACTTTGGCCATATTTCCTTCAATACGAACGGAAAATCATTTAGCCATGATTTTATATTTTGGCCATATTTCCTTCAATACGAACGGAAAATCATTTAGCCATGATTTTATATTTTGGCCATATTTCCTTCAGTACGAATGTAAAAACCATATAGCCTTGATTTTATATTTTGGCCATATTTCCTTCAGTACGAACGGAAAATCGTTTAGCCTTGATTTTATATTTTGGTCATATTTCCTTCATTTAAAACACTGATGTTTAGTGACACCTGGTGTTAAGTATTCAAAGACGACTTGTTTCGTACTCCGCTTAGTATTTCATGTTTAACCAGTAGTAATAGGTATAATATTGTATAAATTTACCTAGACTACAATTTTAACTTCGTAAACACAAAGTCAAAGAGTTGGTTATAGTATCTTAAATTACTAAAAAAATATATTATTTGTCATCAAGATGATCTATCAATCAAAGATCTTGAAGTGAAGAATTTACGATCATAAGCATACAGGTATTTCTAAAAAATGTTTTAACTGTGGTAAAATTAAGTATTAATGTTCTTCCTAATGAATTTCGTAAAAACTACTCGAGCGCTGTCTGCGCTGGCGATTCTCTCGTTTCAAAGCAGCTAGTCAACGCCACCCACTACCAACTCTTGGGCTACTCTTTTACCAACGAGAAGTGGGATTTAACGTCACATTATAACGCCCCGAAGGCTGAAAGAGCGAGTATGTTTGGTGACGGGATTTGAATGCGAGCCGAGGGCACAAACCACCAGGCTACAAGTATTTATAAGGAATAACTCTATTGAAATATCAAAGAAGAAAGTGCCTTGAATAATCATTAATGTTTTCTTGGTTTTTTAACTGTAAATTGTAATTGTAATCTGTTTTTGTAAAAGAATAAACTTATAAAACTATAGCTTTTTTATAAGGTAACAATATTTGACTGAAACTATTAATCTATCGTCTCTTGATAATTGAAGAGTACTTTCAAGTGGCAGTTAAACATTATCAAATATTGCCAAGAACTATTAAAGTCGCGATATTTTATTTAATTTTACTATTAACACGCGCTGGGTTATTTTATCTTATTTTACTATTAGCACGCGCTGGATTATTTTATCTTATTTTACTATTAACACGCACTGGGTTATTTTATCTTATTTTACTATTAACACAGGCCGGCATGGCCAGGTGTTTAGGGCGCTTGACTTGCAATCTGCGGGTCGAGGGTTCGAATCCCCGTCACACCAAACATGCTCGCACTTTCAGCCGTGGGGGGCGTTATAAAGTTACGGCCAATCCCACTATTCGATGGTAAAAGAGTAGCCCAAGAGTTGGCGGTGGGTGGTGATGACTAGCTGCCTTCCCTCTAGTCTTACACTGATAAATTAGGGACGCAGATAGCCCTCGTGTAGCTCTGCGCGAAATCTATAACAGACAAACAAACTATTAACACGCACTGGGTTATTTAAGAACAGTGGTATGATATTTAGTCTGATTGTCTTTCCCAAAAACGGCAAGTTATACTGCAAAAACAAAACATAAGTACAGTGTATGATCCATGTTTAGAACAAACTTACACTTGTATAAAATAAATTTAAGACGTCAGTCAGCATGAAGCTTAAAAACCATTTAAAATAAAACGATGCTGAGTAGTTCCTGCTTTTAACAGATTTGATCATAGAATAAAAACATCATTATTTTTACTGCAGATTCTAATAATAAAATGGCATCAATCAAGCGTGTTTATTTCAGAATATTTACGGGAAAAAATTGTTTTCTGCATGTACGTATCCTTAATTTTGAACTGACAAACAGAAGTAAAAAAAAAACTAGTGAATAAATTCTACCGCCAACTCTCAGGCTACTCTTGTCTGACCAAATAGATTTAACTCAAAAAATTTTTTATACTTAAAGAAAACTTGTATTGTTCAAACAACATATCTGCCAATGTTGCCTGGTGCTTCCGTTCTTACATAACTAGCATGAAGACCGAGTAAATGAAATCAGTAGGACACACTGATCAACAGAGAGATATTAATAGAATCTTATTTAAGGCAAAGCTACTGAAGCTACTTGTTGTCGTCCCTAATTTTGAACTACTGTCCAAAGGGACGACACCCAGTCAGAAGCATCCTACCATATACCACCCATGCTAAGGGACTGGCTGTAATTCTTATAACGCACTCAGAATCATAGTCTGGAAAACATTTTGTGGTATCGCACAGATTCGAATCTGCCTCGCCAGCTCCGAAATCCAGAGCCCCACCAGACGGCCAATCCGCGCCCTAAAAATTAGAAGTAAATATTAACATAAGAATATGTTCCAAAATGTAAACTTATGTCTAATATAAAAAATCACAGGAAAAGACATGTTTAGCGCCCAAGCACAAATTACCCGAATTGTGTATAAAAAGTTTGTTTTTAAGAAAGGATGTATAACTTTTCAAGCCACCAGAGACATAGCACGGGGGAAGTTTCTTGACATTGATCGTTTTAACCCCCCCCCCCTTTTTTCTGGACGGAGAGGCACCATCTTTTATAAAAATAGTTTTATTCTAAAAACAAGACTCACATGTTTTAAAGATAGCTTAATAAACTTGAAAAGTTCCATGAATCAAAGAATCGTGACATAGACATACAATACTGCACACGTGTTTCCTTGACATGATGTTGATAATTCTTATTATTTGATTCCTCACACTTTATCTATTGAAACAAACGAGCTGTTATTAGTTACTAAAAGAGCTCAAACATCCACCTAATAAATAACCTATTCTTAGGGAAGGTGTAAGATGTGATTTTTAAGTAAAAGCTGTGTTTATGAAAGTGTGTGTGTCATGTGAACTTTCTCAAAGAATGTTTGTTTTGAATTTCGTGCAAAGCTACACGAGGGCTATCTGCACTAGCCTTCCCAGTTTAGCAGTGAGAGAGTAGAAGGAAGGCAGCTAGTCATCATCACCCACCGCCAATTCTTAAACTCTTTTACCAACGAATAGTGGGATTGACCGGCACATTATAACGTCCCCACAGCTGAAAGGGAAAGAATGTTTGGTGGGACGGGGATTAGAACCCGCGAACCTCAGATTTTGGCCTAACCACCAGACCATGCTTTCTAAAAAAGGACTGTATAAATTATCATATACGTCAAATAATATACTATATGTGCTATTAAAATTTTCACGATTTTCTGTCGAGTTCAAAATTCTTTAGAAGATAGACTGGTTTTAGTTTCAGTTCCTAATTTAAAATGAATGTTTCTCAACACCTCTTACTCATTATTATTTGATCACTTAACCAAACATTGGACTATTGTTAGTGGAATTAACTATAATTTATATAAGGTTTTCTAGGCGAAATATGTCATGTGTCTATACCACACCTGTAGTTTAATGGCTAAGAAATAAATCAGAAATTGGGACATATGTTAACTCTAGTTGCAAAAGCAATATTAGTGTGTATAGCATTGTATGGTGAGAATATTACCATCTTAGTTTAGAATTATAACCGGCTACGTTTTTTGTGACTGTCTTAACGATTAGGCTTAGCAAGTGTAACGCGACTGTAGCAACAATTTAGCGTATTGATAAGTTGTAAAGCAGACTAAGTATATTGTATTACTATAGTATTGTAACCTGAATACTAGTTATCTGTCACTTCTTATATTGAAAATACATTTAATTGTTTTAATGAGAAGATAAGACAGTGATGAAATAGCGGATTTTATTTAACGTTAGGCTTAACAGTGTTGTTAATAAGTTACTTGTATTTAGTGTTGATTATTTATTCCTAGGCTACAATAGTTAAGAATAGGGAAGGTTTTGTGTACTCACTGTCTGTTAGGTGCGATAGGTGCAAGGAGTAGGTTTTATTTAGGAACTCGGGACTGGCATGCACTTCTAATGAAGCTAGTAGTGAAGTTGTGTAATTTGTACATAGAGTTTGCAGGGTGGAGGAGAAATTTGTAGCTGTTCTAAATAGAGTAGAGACGACAGATACAGTAGCTAATAGTGACTTTCAGGAAGTTAATAAGAGAACTAGTAAGAAATAGTAGAGTTAATTGTAATGAGCGGGTCCTATTAAGTAACTTGTGCAGATAAGAAACTAGGGGAGGGAAGGAAAACAAAAATGGAAGTGAAAAACACGAGGAGGTTATAATTATAAGTAATAATTTAGTACAGCATGTGAATAGGATCGTTTATGGGGTAAATAGGGAGAAAAGAATTAAATTATGCTATTCTGGGGCAGGGTTGGAGGATATGACCGAGAGAGCAAGTTATATCGTAAAGGGTGCTAGCAGTGATGCAGTTTTTGTAATGCACATAGAGGCTAATGATGTTACGTGAGAGGTTGTTGTTGTTTGTTATTAAGTACAAAGCTACACAAAGGGCTATTTGTGTTCTGCCTACCACGGGTATCGAAACTCGGTTTCTAGCAGTATAAGTCCGCGGACATACCGCTGTGCATCTGGGGGGCTACGTGAGAGGAGCTAATTGTTAAGTACAAGGAATTTATAAATGCATTTTAAGAAAAGGACCATAATAAAAGGATTACTGCCTGTGAATGTAATTATAAGTAGGCCACTTGGACCAAATACTAGCCTGAGGTTAAACTAGCAGGTTTAATTTGTGAAATCAATTCCATTGTAAAAGGGGCAGCTTTAAACTAGGACTGGACAGTGGTGAGAACCAGAAGAATACAGAAAAATAAGATGTAGAGAACATTATAATGTAGGAACAAAGTATAGAATTAGTTTTAAGGGTAGGCTAAACTGTTACTGTTGTAATGCTATAAGTATAAGAAATAAAATAGAAGACTTCAGAGCACTTGTCGGAATGGAGGATTTTAATGTAATGGTAATAACTGAAACCTGGCTAAATTACACAGTTATGATGACAGGAATATTTTTAAAATACAGAGTTATAGGTTGGTTAATTGGGATAAAGTAGTATAAAGAGGGGGAGAAGCAGCTTTATATGTAAGATGTGAATTACATCCTGTTCAAGTTCAAGATATCAGAGCTAATTGCAATGAGGTTGAATCTATTTGGGTTTCTGTTAGTGGCTATAAGGGGAAAAAGTGTTTTGTTGGAATTTGTTACAGACCACCGGGTGAAACTGATGAAATTAATAAAAAACTCTAGAGTTAGGTAAAATGTTTCAGCTATTTATGGGGTTATAGTTCTGGGAAAATTTTAATTTCAGACAAATATATTGGGAAAGGTTAAAGTCAAGTCATGAGGGAGACAGGTATCTAGAAAGTGTTGAGGTTGGTTTAATTGGCCAGTAAATCAGGAAATCTACTAAAAATAACGCTATTTTAGATTTAGTCTTAACTTCTAATATAGAAATGGTTGATAGGGTGGAAACTGAAGAACGTCCAGATGAAAGTGGTCATTCCTCTATTATGTTTGATGAAATGAGGAAATATTTTAAAAATAAATGTTTAAATATTCAAGATAGGCATATTACTTATAGAAAAAATGTAGCTGCAAGTAAAAAACCAGGTTGGCTCACAAATTATATAAATGATTAAATTTTAAAAACATTATAAATTTAAGAAGTTGAAATTTGCTTCTTTGATCTGAGATTTAGAGAATTATAGAGATCAAGAGAGTTGGTCAAACTGGAAATTAGGAATTCGAAAAACTACATAAAAAAGTTGGCTGAAAATAAAGAAATTAATACTAAGGATTTATTCAAATACATTAATTATAAGCAACATGTTAAGATGGAAGTATGGCCTTTGAGGGATGATAGAGAAAGACTTGGTTGATGATTATGGGATGGTTGTCGTATTAAATTTCACTTTTTTCTTCACTTTTTTACAAATGAAGATTTAAGCAATATTCCTCATCCTGAACAGTCGCTAGATTGAAACAAGATCGAAAAATATGATCACATTAATTCTGAGCTTGTAAAAATACTGAGAAGTCTAAAGAATGATAAAGCTCCTGTACTAGAGAGTATTTTCCCAAGGGTTTTGAAGGAGATTAAAGATTGGATATTTGAGCCACTTGCTACCATTTTTTTGGTAAGACCTTGAATATTGGGCAAGTGTCTAATGATTGGAAGTAAGCTAATGATACTATTCTTTTCAAATAGGAGGATAAAAATTTCCTCAGCAACTATTGGCCTTTTAGTCTCAGATAAGTTGTGTGAAAAGTTTTTGAAAGCCTGATAAACGGGGTTTTCGAAAGTCATTTAACAAAGTTTAAAAGTTTATAGGATAGTCAACCTGGTTTCCTTAAGAGAAAATCTGTCCTTACTAATCTTTTAACATTATTGAAGAAGTTACTGCTTATGTAGATGAGGGTGTGAGTGTGGATTTGATGTATCTAGATTTTTAAAAAGCATTTGACAAGGTGCCATATAAAATACTTGTTAAAAGAATTATCTCTGTAGGTGTGGAGGATGAATTGGTTCATTGGATAAAACTGACTGAATGAAAGAAAGCATAGGATTGTTGTAAATGGAGTTCAGTCATATTGGATTAGTGTCACATTGGGTACCTCATGACTCAATGTTAAGATCTTTACTCTGTTTGATGAAGGAATGTTCAATAAATAATTTAAATTTGCTGATGATATCAAAGTTTGGGGTTGCTGGCTGTGAGAAAGATGCTGCTCTTTACAAAATGACTTGGATTATTTGGTGAGTAGTGCAAATAAATGGCAGATCGTTTTTAATTATAATAAATGCAAGATAATGCATGTGGAGTATTATAATTTGAATTATGACTATGATTCTATTGGAATAACCTTAACAGCGTTATGGAAGAAAACAACCTTGGTGTTCTAATTTACCAGTCTCTTAAGCCATCCAAGCAATGTGCTATTGCTGGTGACCAGGTAAATAGGATTGTAGGTCTTATCAACAAAAATATTGAATACAATTATAAAAAGGTTATAATTTAATTGCATGGGTCATTGGTTAGTCTACATTTGAAGTATTGTGTGAACTCTTGAGCTCCTAACCTTAGGAATATCATTGAATTGTTGGAAAAGGTTTAGCGGAAGCCTTAATAGGATGATACCTCAAATGGAAAGGTTGTCATAGGAGGAAAGGTTAAGTTCTCTGAAACTCTTTTCTCTTGAAAAAAGAAGAGTTAAAGGGGATCTGATTGAGGTATTTAAGATAGTTAAGGGAATTGATAGTGTTGATGTATCATCTTTTTTATTCCTTAATGGTGAGAATGGTAGCACTAGGGGGACCAAATACAACATTTTTGCAAGGTAGGGGTCATCTTCAGCTACGGCAGCTTTGTATTTTTAACAGTGAGGTTGCTTTAGGAATGGGTTGCCTTCAGATGTGGTAGATGCGAATAATTTAACGGAGTTTAAGGGAAAGCTTGATAATTTTTTGAATCATAAGAGTTGGCTTTGTGTTGAGTTAATTTCATTTCAAGGTTTGTTCCAGAAGATGAAATGCCCTAGATGGACTAAAAAGTTCATTGTTATCCTTAAAGTATATATATAAGATATGTAAGATTTAAGATAAAGAGAAGGTTAATCCTGTGTCACGATAACATAAACTATTGTCAGAAGAAGAGAGCGTCATTTTAAAACATATAGAGAGAAGTTTTCTTGTATAAATTTTGACAGAAGACAAGAGCCTCATTTGAAAACCAAGAGAGAGAGGAATTTATTTGTATAAATTTCGACAGTACTATAAAATTTTAATAGAGGATATGAACTTCAGTTGAAAACCAAGAAGGAAATATTCTTGTATAAAATCCTTAGTTTAAAACTAAGAGAGGTATTCTCGTACAAATAATTTTAGAAGATAATCCTCAGTTTCAGTCATCATAAATTTGATTCGAACTTCGTAGATGATGATCAGACTGATACCTAATATTAAGTTTTACAGTTTCTGACACATAAACTATCTGAAATTGCATACTTTGGATACGAGATCGGAGAGAAATAAATGTTCTTTACCCTAGAAAAGATCATAGATTAATGTAGTTTAACATTTATTTATAACGTATACAGTATTGAAAATAATTGTGGAAGTGATGAGGAGAACGGGTATAAAAGACAAAGACTACAGGAATACCATCCCTTTGTCACGAGAAAATGAGCTGTGTCAGAGTAAGGTCATATGTTGATAGTCTACGCTGTGATTGGTTGTCTCTCAACTAATCAAAAAGTGCCACACCAGTGTAAAGACATAAAAGTGGAGGCAACTATACTATACCCAATGGCATTAGTAATGTAAATCCAATTATTGTCTCATGACTGAAACACTGCAAGAAAATAGTTTAGAAATCAATGTTTTGGCAAGTCAAAAGTGATGATAAGTATATCATGGTATATTTTACAAACAAAAAACAACGATCGAGTACAAATGTACAGGTGTCAATGTTACCCCAAGTACATTTACGATACACATTAGCACGAATTAATCTCAGTGGTCATATAGCTGCTCGAAAACCTCTGCTGAGAAGAGACAATGAAGCCAAAAAGTTAAAATAGCCATCGGACTACAACCATTAAAATGATCCAAGCTAGAGATGTTTGTTCTTTACATATGAATCTAATTCGAACTTACCACAACAATAAATGACAGTTTGATGCAGAAAGAATAATGGTATCATAGTCAATATACACATTTACAGTGAAGTATGGTGGGAGAACCACTGTAAGTCTGGGTCTATCAAGAGTGCCAGCGATCTACACAAAAATTGATGGCACCTTGACTGCTGACAGGCACTTTCGAATTCTTATCCATCATATCATTCCCTCAGGAACCCGACTAATCAGGCAGGAATCCATCTTCCAGCAGACAATTATCCCAAGCATTCAGCAAATGTGGTAAAATGATATATTGAGAGTAAAAAGATGAGCAACAACAACCATGATTTGGTGTATAGAGTCAAGAAATGAAAATTCTGAAGCTTCATGTGCTTATGTAAAAAACTTAGAAAGCCAAAAGACGACCAATCAACTATATGATAATGTGAAACAAAGAACTCATATACAGAACATAAGTTCATTTCACAACTTATTCGTTTGTTTCAAATATTTTCTACGATAAAGTTTTTGTTCAAACATTATGTTCACTATCAACTGAACACATAAAGATTAAAATGCATTGGTTCATCAGCTGTAACTCCTGCTGCTGTCAGTATTTTCTGCTGTAACCCAATAATACCTCACGAGTTTGATCAGCTTAGATCTAGGTTAGTTCAAACAAAGTGTATAAAGTAAATTCTTTATTATACCGTAAAAAACAAAAACAAAAAAATACTCGCACATAATTACGCTACACGAATAGTTTCAACATCAGTAATCTATTATAATAATTTTCAGTTTTTTCAGTCCTGAAAATGCGCGCGCACCTTACTAACCAAATGCACATATGTATATATATTTATGAAGGCAATGTAAGATAATAACACAAAATACTTATACAAGTTGCATTATTACGTACTTATCTCACCTCAAACCTAACCAAAGAGGGTTTGACTGTGTACTAAAACAATTATCTCATCTCAGATATAACCAAAGAGGGTTTGACTGTGTACTAAAAATGAGCATCTCATCTCAGATATAACCAAAGAGGGTTTGACAGTGTACTGAAAATGAACATCTCATCTCAGACATAACCAACGAGGGTTTGCCAGTGTACTAAAAATAAACATCTCATCTTAGACATAACCAAAAAGGGTTTGACAGTGTACTAAAAATGATCATCTCGTCTCAGATATAACCAAAGAGGGTTTGACAGTGTACTAAGAATGGTCAATATCATCTGAGGTGTCGACATTTTTTGCATTTACAGACGGACAAATACATCTGACCTATCCATCTAAGCCACTGAAATGACAACCTGAGTCTCAAGACGTAATCTTTACAGGCCCCTTTTCTGCAATATAATCTTGGATGTTGCTGTAATTGAGGATGTTCTAAGTACAAAACTAACTTAAGTCCTTGTAGAAATATTAGTTCAGCTAAGAAACTTTATCCTCCTGAAAACTAAAGAGAATTAATCATTCAAACTTCAGTTACATACCACTTGTTTTATATCAAGAAAATTAGTTTTAAACTTCAGTCATTTTTTAAAGAAGGTCAATAAATTTAATCTTTAAGAAATTAACATCTGAGATCAATATCACATACTAAATTTTCCTTTGAGTATCGATAATTTAAAACTAAGTGAGAATATGTCTTTAAAACTGTAGAAAATTTTAAACACTTTATAAATGGAAATCAAGTATTTGTTGTCAAAGTGAAATTTTTATGATGTACAGACAATGACGCCAAAGAAGAGAAGTAAATCAAAAGGTCAATAATCTTTTTTTCTTCTTTAAAGAGGCGTCGTTCGGACTGCACATTAAATACACCATCTTATTTATCACCCAACATTAAAGGGAAAAAAAATAGTAATCATATTGAATAAACAGCCAGTTTGATAGTCTTGACTGTGTCTATTCACATAAACCAAAGCAAATATATCATCCATAAGAATGCCGTAGTCAGGGCGCCAGTGACGTGGAAATACTCTGCGAATGGACGTACGTCATATCAGACGAAGCAGCATACGTATGGAGGATTTGTTTGTTCGTTCGGAATTAAGCACACAGTTACACAATGGGCTATCTGTGGTCTTCCCACCACGGGTATCGAAACCCGGTTTCTAGCGCTGTAAGTCCGCAAGCATACCACTGAGGAGGGAGCACGTATGGAGGGAAAAATATCGTTAAGAATATCAGTTACAAAAGCACTATTGAGAATTTGAGAATAACTTTTCGAGGTGTTCCAAACGATCTTTTTTAATTGAGATCAACTATGAAAATATGAATTCTATAGACACGTCATTAAAGTGAATAAATAACATTTTCACGGTCACGAGCATTTGAAGAGGTTCATTCAGTAACTTTGAACAATTACAAACATAAATCATAAAACCATAAATAGATATTTGAAGAGGTTCATTCAGTAACTTCGAACAATTACAAACATAAATCATAAAACCATAAATAGATATTTGAAGAGGTTCATTCAGTAACTTCGAACAATTACAAACATAAATCATAAAACCATAAATAGATATTTGAAGAGGTTCATTCAGTAACTTCTGATGACATATCGATTAACGTGATTTATGAATATGATTATATTTTTCAGTTTCATATTTTATAACAGTGTGTTGTTCTCCAAGTAGAATAAAATTATCTCAAACATTTTATCTACACAATTGAGTATGCGCAAAAAGAAGTATTCTGAAAAATATATATATACATATACCTGATTCGTAATACAGAAATAAAACCGAATACACAAAGAATCATATAAGACCGTGTTTAGCCATATTCGTCATCCTGGAATTCAGGAATTAAACTTGTTTGTGAGAAAATATATATTGACCTAGAATAAAACTTTCTGTAAGCACGAATATATATTTTTTTAATATTTAAGAGAAGAAATGAAACAAAAATGTATAGTTAAAGCAATTTATAATATTTATTTGAAGCACGTGCTGAAAGATGAAAGGATATTTAGAAAGCACGAGATGTGTGTAAACATTTCGTCGTTAATTAAAATAGACGTGTCATTCTCAGATTGGGTATACTGAAAACACTGAATAACTTTATTCTTCAAATAGTATTTACATACAATTATCTGAAGCGACTAAGTGTAAACATTTAAAGTACACCAGTCGATATAGTCTCTACAGTAATATCATCGCCGTATAAGAATGAAAAAAATAACAACATTTCATTTGTCATTTTCATGTAATGTTCCTCCTCCCAAAAAGCTTAAAAACTCTTCAGATATCTATTTATGGTTTTATGATTTATGTTTGTAATTGTTCGAAGTTACTGAATGAACCTCTTCAAATATCTATTTATGGTTTTATGATTTATGTTTGTAATTGATTAATTCTAAGATATGTATAGCTTCTCAAATAATCGAGGTACTCCTTACAATCATTGATATTATTTTTTTATCCTTACAATCATTGATATTATTTTTGTACCTCGATTATTTGAGAAGCTATACATATCTTAGAATTATGGACATCTTAATAAACATCTAATGATACCAGAAATAATCATCAAGATTACATGTTCCTTATTACTGTTTTACCAACTAAAATTAAATAAATCAGATTTGGTAGGGACGTAAAATCACGTAAAAGATTTCTTATTATTTCAGTATAGTGTACATTAATTATTTCTGCAGTTCAATGTGCCAATGGGAAATATGAATACTATTTTTGGATACATTCAGATGTATATCATTTTTCCGTTTTTCTGCAGCATTTCTAAGTAGCTTTCTGAGTTGTGTTCTTACATTTAGAATAATTGGGTTGTTGCTGTAAAATCATGATTAATAAGAAACCAGTTTTCATTTACAAGCGACTTATACAAGACTTATTGTGTAGAATCACCAGCAGGTTACTTTTAGTTTGCAAAATTGAGACCAAAGATTAATTGTGTAAAATAAGCCAGCAGGTTACTTCTAGTCTGCAAAATTGAGACCAAAGATTAATTGTGTAAAATCAGCCAGCAGGTTACTTCTAGTCTGCGAAATTGAGGCCTGAGATTAATTGTGTAGAATCAGCCAGCAGGTTACTTCTAGTCTGCGAAATTGAGGCCTGAGATTAATTGTGTAGAATCAGTCAGCAGGTTACTTCTAGTCTA
>NW_013667986.1:168522-174975 GCF_000517525.1 Limulus polyphemus | reverse complement strand
CTTATAGTCTTATAAAATGTAGTCGTCTGATAAGAATTGTTATTTGATTATAGTTCTATGAATGTAATTTGATTTCGTTTTTATAAAGATTTTATGAAATCATTCTTTTCGCTTTTTAGCCCATCTAAAGAAGTCATACCTATTGCCAATTATTGTTTTATTTGTACACGGTAGAGCTCGATAAAATGGTGATATAACCCTTTTTGATTGGTCTTAAAGCGAAGAGTTAATACCGTCGATAAAACAATTTGTTTACATATAACTAGCACAGATATATTTCTATTCCTCAAATCTAAAACTTAAATAATATATATCAAAATCTTTTTATTTTAATCACAAATTAATGCACGAAAATATTTCAAATGACTATTGTACCAATTTTATTGAAACCAAGTTAAATCGCGAAATATTTACTTTTATATGCACGACTATATCTAGTGGAAAACCAAAAATATCGACACAACTTGAGTTTAAATTGCTAGACTGTTATTCAATTTTAAATCACTTTTTTTTTTGTCTACTTACAGAGAAAAATACGATATAATTTTGAAGAAAACGTTGTGTTTGTTTTCTACTTTTGATTCAACGAACAAAATTTACAGTTGATAAAAACAATAAATAAAACCTTGAGATATTGACCTGACTTAATTAAACTCTATGACTGTTGCCTAAGATTTTTAATTAATTTTTATTCTGAAGCAGTGCCTCAATAGGAGGGATTTGGTGTTATTTTTGTGACTAATGGCGCCTAGTTTAAGCTTAAGTCCAAATATCTCACACAAAACGTATAAAGTGGACCAATTTAGTGGATTGGCTTATATTCAGAGCCACATTACATTTTGAAGCTTGAAAGTAAAAAAATGTTAGCCGTCCAAAACAATTCATATACAAGAAAGAAACTGACAATTAGTTGCACAAAGATGCCATAAGTAAACTTCCAAATCAAAGTCAGACAAAATTAGAAAGGTAAGCAAAAAAAACAGTTTCAGTTCGGCATAGTTTATACACATAAAATCGGGTTCATTTCATGAATTGAGAAGATAAAGTTACACACAAATGCACGTTCTGTAACGTAACTATTTTATGTACGTTATTCTATACTTATATATGACTGAATATTTTTACATGTGACTTTTCTTTTGTTTGATTCAAAAATGCCTATGTCAAAACTATGACAAAACATTGTCAAAGAGTAATGATCAAATTTAGACTCACTTTCAAGGATTTGTTTTACAAATGTTGAAAATATTTTTTCAAGAACAAACAGCGAAATACTTTCAATATAGAATCCAATAAAAATAACAGAATTAAATTAGTAATGATTTTCATTTGAACGCGTTTGATATGTTGTAGAATCAGTTGTGAAACATTTGAATTTCATTTTATGACGTGGTTATTGAATATCTTAATTATTCTAATCATAAAGTGTAATTTAATGATTTACAATTTTATTAGTTTTTTGAAGTCTTTATTGAGACTCAACCATAAATTAATTAGAAACATCTGGCTAGGTTAGTGCCTACTTTATTATTTATTTCTTTTATTCATTCTAATTCCTTTAAAGAACGATCCAAATCCAATTTTAATCTTGTTGCATACAAGAAAGAAAAAACTCGGCGGTACAAGCAGGTTAATTCAAGTCTTTCTATACTGCCATTGTTCCTTACACTAGTTCCTTCATGCTGGTAGCTTAAAGGATTTAAACGCTCGTTATATCGACCGCAAGTGACGTCAGAACATACTCGACTAACCCGAAACTGACAATTTCTTCAGACTCTTACAGCATCAATGGATTTAGCACAAACAATAAGTGCGTAAGTCATTTAAAGGTCGAATGTTAGGTCAAGTAATAGTACACAAAGCTATTTATCAATTAGGGAGAAAAGTGTTACATCAGGGTGTAGCGACTAAAGTCTGAAGGCAATAACTTAATGAAATAAATGTTTAATAATAAATAAGGAAGTCTTAACGACTTTGTTTATAAAGGTGAAATACTTGAACCATTTACTTATTAGTCTATGGACACGTATCCTCTACAACAATCTGCTGTAGCGTTTCGTTTATGTTTCGTTTTTTAACAAATACTCAGTAATTAGTTGAGTTCCAAAATAAAAACTGTAAATCTCAATATGGAATGTTTTCAGGAAATTAGATGCTTAGGACTAAAGGGAGTCACATAAGTATAAAGTGGAATAAAGATGAATAAAAAAATAAACAAAAAAAAACATAGTCAAGGAAGATTCGATTAAGCAGGACGTAAGGTTTAAGCAGGGAGCATGAAACCAGAAATTATAAAAATAAAATGAATATAAGCAAAGGAACAATAAGCTGTACAGGTAGTAAAGTTTTCGAAATAAAGAAGAATCTATATAAATATAATAGTATTGTCTGTTGTATGTCCGTGTAATTACTTCGCAGTGTGTGGATGGATATTCACCAAAATTTGTATGGAGGTTCATTAGATCCATGCAGGGGTACATACAAATTTTTAGTTTTGCAGTTAGTGGTTTTTATAAGCTTTTTCGTTTTTTACCACTACTTCACTAAATTTGGTATAGAGGTTCATTGGATCAATACAGGAGTACATACAAAATTGCAGTTTTGCACTTTGGATTTTGCGGTTTTTATGGGCGTTTTCGCGTTTTTTACCACTATTTCGTCCCCTGTTGATGGATCTTCATCAAATTTGGCATGAAGGTTTTTTTGGGTCCATACGAAGATACATACAAAATTGCAGTTTTGCACTTTGGATTTTGCGGTTTTTATGGGCGTTTTCGTGTTTTTTACCACTATTTCGTCCCCTGTTGATGGATCTTCATCAAATTTGGCATGAAGGTTTTTTTTGGGTCCATGCGAAGATACATGCAAAGTTGCAGTTTCGCATTTTGTGTTTTGGAGTTCTTATGGGATGTTTTGCGGTTTTTTTTTTTTCACAATTACCTATAAGGGAAGTAACTCTTCATGTCATAAGATAACCTTTCATTAATCATGAATTTACATAACTTCCGTCCAGGGGATGGGTACTACAGCTAGCAGAGAATAAGATACAGATAAATATAGCAACACAATCGGGAAAATAGAGAACAAGATCTAGGGCGAATCAAACAAGAGAAATAAAACAGGTAGCATGTATGCAAGGATGAGGCAAAAAAGAAAGGTAAAGAAAAGCAGAAATCAGCAAACACAGAAATAGAAGGAGTAACTGTAGGATAAGACGAAGAAAGAAAGAAAGTATGCAAATATAGTGATAATTAGTAAAGTAAATATAAACAGATATGAATCAGTCAGAGAAATACAGTAGGATTTGAATAAGCAAAAAAAAGATAAAACTATGTAAGATTAGGGTAATTTAGGAGTAATATTTAAATAAGCAAATAATAAATAAGCAAATAAATGGATAATAAAATATAAATGGAGAAGAAACAAGGAAATAAACAGTAATGTTAAAACGACTGAATCACTTATGAATTAGTTTAAAAATTGACTAAATTACACTGAGGAAGGTGTCAAGCCAATATATCTCTACAATGCTTACTGTTTTTTATATAAAAATGTCGGAGTAACGCTAAAGACAGAAATATAATAATAAAATAATATATTTGATTCACGTGGTTCCATACCTATGTTAACTAGTACAATATCCTTACAGACAAAATAGAAGTAATACTGAGCCAGACAAACAGATAAAAATATAATGATGCAATTATTGATTGTTGATTTGAAACTTCTGCCTTCATCGCGACAGCACGATTTTGTTGACAATTTAATCAGAATAATCACGATGTGATAGCGTAAAAGATGCTAAAGTTAGCATTAAAATATTGCCTAGGTTTTAAGGTATGGATTACGTTCACTCTGACCCAACATATTAGCCAATTAGAAAGCTTAAATGTTTGTGAAATAACTCTTATATTATCTAATGATATTAAAACTTGCACATGACAACTGTGTAGAAACTGATTTGAATGTCTCGAGAAATAATATTAACATTTAAAAAAAAAATTAAATAATGCAATATAATTGTCTGCAAAATTTGAAAAATAGTTTTGTTTTAAGTTCAATTACTGATTATTGGAATTATTTTATTAAAAGTTAGAGCTTTTACAGTAAGGAAGAATATTTTTAAAGTAGGTACGACGTTCCAATCGATTACTGGTGCAATCATTTTCAAGTACACAAGTTTTAACAGCAAAGAAGGTTTTAGTATTAAAATCAACGTTCAACAATCTAAATACCAAAGAATCCTTTACCGTTAAAACTTGTGTACTTGAGAATGATCACACCAGTAACCAAAATGTCGTACCTGTTTTAAAAAATATTATTTCTTACTGTATTTGTTTGTTTTTTAATTTCGCTCAAAGCTGAACGAGGACTTTCTGAGCTAGCTGTCCCTAATTTAGCAGTGAAAGACTAGAGGGAAGGCAGCTATCATCACTCTTCGGCTACTCTTTTACCACGGCTGAAAGGGCAATAATATTTGGTGGGACGGGGATTAGAATCCGCGACCCTCAGAGTTCGAGTCAAGCACCCTAACCACCTGGCCATGCCGGGTCCCACTTCTGTAAAAGCTGTAGCTTGTAATAAAATATCATTTGAAAAAATGTGGTTTATTTGATTCATAACAAATCCAATAAATCATATCGTTTGTATGGAAAAACTATAGTACGTGTGAGCGTGTGGAAAACAATAATTCTGAAATCACTTAAATAAAGTAAACAAAAAGTCCAAATTTTAAAGATCCTTTATTAGACATCGTTTTCGTGACGTAAACGCGGTGCTCAGCTAACTATATTAAATCTTGCAATATTTGGTTTTCTTTATGAATGGAATTCTGTACATACAAACGTGTATACTTTTATAACATATATATATATTTCTCTTGTTTCCCTGACATACGAGAGGGTATATCTCCAAACATTAAGGCTTGAGATTAGGCAACATTATACGAGAGGGTATATCTCCAAACATTAAGGCTTGAGATTAGGCAACATTATACGAGAGGGTATATCTCCAAACATTAAGGCTTGAGATTAGGCAACATTATACGAGAGGGTATATCTCCAAACATTAAGGCTTGAGATTAGGCAACATTATACGAGAGGGTATATCTCCAAACATTAAGGCTTGAGATTAGGCAACATTATACGAGAGGGTATATCTCCAAACATTAAGGCTTGAGATTAGGCAACATTATAGATATACAGGACAAAAAAGAAAGAACAATGAATGAATTCAGTTTTTCTTGATAGCGTGCACTTTCCCACGGACTTGCTGTAAAAAAGAAACTTCAACGCAAATTAGCTTGGCGCTTGCTTCCTTTTCGCAAAACGAATCAAGTCACTGTAGAAAAAAAAAAATTCAAGACGTCGCCACAGTGAGAAGATTAAGTCTGATATAGACTAGAGATTGTGGAAACCTTCTTAATATTCAACTTTAGTTGGAAAATGAATGCTTAGTAAATTCAGGAGAACGATTTTTGTTGTCGTTGTTATATTTTAAGAGACGTGCATTTTGTATTATATGTTGTAAGGCAGAATGCTGCATGAAAATACAAGAAATTATAGTTCAGTCACTGCAAACTAGCTGGTTAATGGCACAGAAACTACGTTTAAATACCTGAGTACGGTGTTCAGAACTGTAAAAAATAAAATAAAGGTACAATAATGGCCCTTCTTTTGTTTCTTATCATTGCGCCTATAACGCTTAAAATGTGAGTTAATAATTGTGAAATAGAACCCGATGTGTATATTTTGGAAGCTACAAATCGTCCTACTATCTATAACATTAATGTTGCCTAAATGTAAGATTTAAGCCTAATTTTATGTCAAACTGGGAATCGTACTGAAAACAGGCACGTACATTATACGTAAGGAAAGATTTCTTTCAAATATAAATATATCTATCTATTTTTTTCTTGATGCCCGTTTCGTAGTATTTATAATGTCCTGAAAAACGTAAAGTAACACCGATTGTGTAGTGGATATAAAAACAGCATATTTCAGTTTATAGGTCAGTTAGTAATGACGTGTTCGTGGATATGAAAATGACATATTTAAGTTTATAATGTAATTAGTAATCATGTGTTCGTGAATATTAAAATAGAATATTTCAGTGCATAATGTAGTTAGTAATTCTACCAATCAGTAATGAACACGTCATTAATGAGTACAGCATAATTTTATGTTGATTAAAAAACACAATCGTACTTTACCTTTTTTGTGTGCACATTTTGAAAGTTGATTTTTCCAACCACGTCAAAAATCAACGATTTACCAATTACGGACATAATAAAAATATAGTTTCTTGGTTTGTGTAAATAAAATGGCTAGTAGCAATCATTGTAAACATATTTTGGATTCAAGTGAAATAAAGACATAATACAAAAGTCTTAAATCGTTAAGTTTAGAATCAAGTTAGAGTTTTATGTGTTTACTTTAACTACAAAAGCCCCCC
>NW_013667986.1:166574-167795 GCF_000517525.1 Limulus polyphemus | reverse complement strand
GATCTGTTCATCAGTTTAGTTTCTTCTGTTAATATTTTGTAAAATTAGTTTCACGTGTGTTTGATTAATGCATTCAAATCAACAGCTGTAAAATGTTTAGCTAATTAAGAATTCACAACACTATATTTTTATTAATGCCTCGAACTTCATTATTGATGGTAAATGATAAGTATTCCCAGCTTGTAATATCCAAAGACAGCGTACCATTCATGTGAGCATGCGAAAATTTAGAAAAATCACCAAAATGTTTTGTACAAGATGGAAAACAGCAAAATAATTTGTTTTGAATTTCGCGCAAAGCTACACGAGGGCTATCTGCGCTAGCCGTCCCTAATTTAGCAGTGTAAGACTAGATGGAAGGCAGCTAGTCATCATCACCCAACGCCAACTCTTGGGCTACTCTTTTACCAACGAATAGTGGGATTGACCGTCACATTATAACGCTCCCATGGCTGAAAGGGCGAGCATGTTTGGTGTGAGGGGATTCGTCGAACCAGCGACCCTCAGATTGCGAACCGAGCGCCCTAACCACCTGGCCATGCCGGGGCCCTAACCATCTGGGACACCCTTTCCCTAAAATAAAAAGAGGAAAGGGTGAAGGAACCTTGTTTCTGTGGAGTTGTTCGGGTGAAACATGTTGAGTTATTTGTATATTTGACTTTTACCAAGATGTATGTTTGATTATTTTTTAACTCCCCGTTTTAATACTTTCCTACAAAATTCCACCGTCGTTTATGATAATTCTAACATTATTTTTTTGTTTGTTTCTTTCAGACGTGTGCTCAAAACTACACGAGGGTTATCTTCACATAGCCGTCCCTAATTTGGAACTGATAGACTAGAGGGAAAGCAGCTAGTCAACAGCATTTACCGCCAACTCTTGAGTTACTTGAATCCAAAATGGGATTTGACCGTTACTCTTATAACACATTCAGGGCCCCAAATTGCGAAGCGCAATTCTAAGACAATAGGATGCGAATCATAAATTCTAGGATTCACAATACGGCACGCTGACAACTATTTACGACCCTCCACAATTACTTCATCATATATGTATATTCTAAATTTTCCATAGCGCCACCTACCATTAATTAAACAAAAGGGTACTGCTT
Organism: Limulus polyphemus; assembly: GCF_000517525.1. NCBI lineage: Eukaryota > Metazoa > Arthropoda > Merostomata > Xiphosura > Limulidae > Limulus > Limulus polyphemus. Next base: position 166,683 of record NW_013667986.1, on the reverse strand, counting down.
CAATTCAAAAAGAGTTTAAAAACCATTTCTTTGTCAATGTAAACACACATTTAATAAACTCGTATATTTTTAAACATCTTTAAGTTTTCCCAATTTTTTTTTTTTATTC
>NW_013667986.1:163384-165599 GCF_000517525.1 Limulus polyphemus | reverse complement strand
TAATAATTCAATATAGAAAGCAGTTAATTCAATCAAGGTAGTTTGGTTATACATAACCTCAATGATTATTTACTGTTATATATGATCTTAAGCCTAACTTACTATTCAGAAAAACCAAATAACCTCAATGATTATTTACTGTTATATATGATCTTAAGCCTAACTTACTATTCAGAAAAACCAAAATCGTTTTTACTCCAATATGAAAAACACCTCAACACTAATAATATTAAAAAAAGCAAAACAATTTAAAGCATTAAGCCTATCCTAACTAACTGGTCCAAAAGTTTGTTAAGCCTACCTTATGGCTTAAGTAACTGGTCAGTAACGTTTGTTAAGCCTACACAAACCAACTGGTCCGTAAAGTTTGGTAAGCCTATCCTAACCAATTGGTCTGTAAGGTTTGTTTATTTCACGTCCCCTTGAAAACCCCAGTAAAGGAAAAGAATTAAACTAAGTATAAATAAAGCGGCTTACAACCAGTTCGATCTTTAGCAGAGTTCATTTGCTAGTCACCTAACGATTGCAATTACCCAAAAGAGATTTGTTTTTTGTCGTATTTTGCGCAAAGCTATACAAGGTCTATCTGCGCTAGCCGTCCCTAATTTAACAGTAATAGACTAGAGAGAAGGCACCGTCAGCTCTTGGACTACTCTTTTACCAACGAATAGTGGGATTGACGGTGACATTATAACGCCCCCACGGCTGAAAGAGCGAGCATGTTCGGTGTGACGGGGATTCGAACCCAACGACCCACAGATTGCGAGTCAAGAGCCCTAACCGCTAGGCCATACCAGGCTCACCCAAGAAAGAAATTCCGGTTGAGAAAAAATATACATATATATTGCCTATTATCTTTTAAGAGTGCGCGCATTCAAATATAAAAAAGAACTTTGCCAGAGTATGCAAAATTTTTATAGCCGACATGTCTTTATTTGTTGCTGGAGGTGATAATACAAGGTAAGATCAATTTATACAGAAAAGCATAGAATTAAATTATACGGATAATTATTTCCAAATTGATACCAATCATAAATTAAACAAAATTCAGGAAATTAGTTATTGTAACTAGTATTTATGTAAACGTTTCAACAGAGAAGTACTCCGTATAACAAGATAAAAATGTTTAGTGTTTGACACATTTTTATTGCTACACGCTATATTTTTAAATGCTTTGACACAGAATCTATCAAACTTATATGTGCAAACTAATGAAGTAATTGAGATACTCAGTTGAGGATAATCCTCACATAAATACCTTGTTATAATTGTTGAAGTTTCTAGACTCACGCGTATATATCGTTTAAACTAATTCACCAAAACTAACCACTTCTGTGGAGTGTTAGCTAACTCAGTATCTCCTTTATAGAATACTTTTACGATATTAAAATAAAACAGAGCAACCAGCAAGACAAATGTATACGATTTAAATAAAAAGCATTCCGGTTACAGCAGTAAATCTGTGTGATCTGGTTTTAACATAATTAATAACATTTTGTTATGGTGTTCTGTAATAAATATCTTATTATTACCATAAATCTTCCTGATTCGATTTATGGCGAATTAAATATTTCTCTAAATGTCAGTTATCTTCTACATTTTGTACTAGTGTTTTCTAATTAATGTCTTATTAACGCTATAAATCTGTTAGATTCGGTTTTTAGTTCATTAAATATTTCTCTAAGTCGAGGTATGTCTAACATTTTGTCGTGGTATTCCATAATAAATATCTTATGAACGCTGTAAATCTGCTAGATTCGGTTTTTAGTTCATTAAATATTTCTCTAAGTCGAGGTATGTCTAACATTTTGTCGTTGTATTCCATAATAAATATCTTATTAACGCTGTAAATCTGTTAGATTCGGTTTTTAATTCATTAAATATTTCTCTAAGACGAGGTATGTCTAACATTTTGTCGTGGTATTCCATAATAAATATCTTATGAACGCTGTAAATCTGTTAGATTCGGTTTTTAATTCATTAAATATTTCTCTAAGACGAGGTATGTCTGACATTTTGTCGTGTATTCCATAATAAATATCTTATTAACGCTGAAAATCTGTTAGATTCGGTTTTTAGTTCATTAAATATTTCTCTAAGACGAGGTATGTCTAACATTTTGCCGTGGGATTCCATAATAAATATCTTATTAACGCTGAAAATCTGTTGGATTCGGTTTTTAGTTCATTAAATATTTCTCTAAGACGAGGTATGT
>NW_013667986.1:157378-162568 GCF_000517525.1 Limulus polyphemus | reverse complement strand
TAATAAATATCTTATCAACGTTGTAAATCTCTCTGATTTCGTTTTTTCATTGAAATAAAAGTTTCTCCAATTATCGGCCATGTCACACATTTTGTTACTGTGTTCTGTAATAAAATCATAATAACGCTGTAAATTTCTCTAATTCACTTTGGAGTAAATTAGATATTTCTCGCAATGTCGGTTATGTTTTACATTTTGTTCTGTAGCAAGTATTTTTTTAACTGTAAATCTGTCAGTGTGTGTGTGTGTGTTTTATTATAGTAAAGCCACATCAGGCTATCTGCCGTATCCACCGAAGGGATTCGAACCCCTGATTTTAGTGCTGTAAATTCGAAGACTTACCGCTGTTCCACCGGAGGAAGTAAATCTGCCAGATTTTCATTTTAGTTTTGATTAAATATTTCTCCAAATATCTGGTATGTTTTATATTTTTCGTGTTATTCTGTAATAAATATCTTAATAACACTATCAATGTGTCTAATTCTTTTTTTTATTTTAGTGAAATAAATGTTTCTCTAAATACTGATCATGTTTTAAATTGTTGGCACATTGTTTTGTAAGAAATATATTATTAAAGCTGTAAATTTCCCCCATTCAGTTTTCAGTGAATTAGGTGTGTTTTTATCTAATACCAGTAAATCAGGTGTGTTTTTATCTAAATACCATTGTTCATAGTGATATGTAAGTAGTATGTATTTAACGCTGTAAATCTGTATGCTTCGTTTTTTGTTGAATTAAATGTTTCTGGATACCGCCCGTAATGTTGTAATAAATATATTATTAACATAACATTTAAAGACAACAAGGGGCGTGTTAGTCCATATAGGTTGTCCCACACAGTAATCTAAAACATATATAAAATATACAAACACTCAAAGCTATTCTTTATCATTCAAATATTTATTAAGCCTTTCCTCAATTTACTGATTCAACCACCGTCTGAGCACAAACCATTCCAAAAGCCAACTAACTACCCTGAGACAAAAGTAAAATCTTAGCGTTCCCTATTCCTACTATTCTCATTATTGAGTACGAAAAAAGGTGATGCGCAATAAATATGTCAATTCCCATAACAATCTAAGGCAGCTCAATTAGATCCCGTCTAATTCTTCTTTTTCTAGAGAAAACAATTTCAGAGATCTTACCCTTTCCATCCTAGGTATCATCCCAGAAGCCGTTTTCTGAATCCTTTCCAACAATTCAGTGTCCATCCTAAGATAAGTAGCCCAAGACTAAACATAGTACTCCAAATGTGGCGTTACCAATGACCTATACAATGAAATTATAACCGTTTTAGACTCGTATTCAGTGTTTCTGTTGATACAGCCTACCAATAGCAATAGTTCATTGCTTGGTTCGCTTAACAGATCAATCGGAACACCAAGATCGTTTTCTTCCTTAATGCATTACCTTGCATCTATTATGATCAAAAGATTTCTCCCATTCATTTGCAAAACTCACTAATTAATCCAAATCCTTTTGTAAAGAAGCAGCATCTTTCTCACAGCCAGCAACGCCCAAACTTTGACATAATCAGCAAATTTAAATAATTTAATTATCATTCCTTCATTCTATGTCATTAATGTAAATCCAAAACAGCAAAGGTCTTAACACTGAGCCATGAGATACCCTACTTGTGATATTAATCCAGCTTCACTGAACTCATTTATAACAACCTTCTGCTTTTTTCCATCTAGCCAGCTTTCTATCCAATAAACCAACCTATCCCCCACACCTACAGAGGCAGCGTTTCAAAAAGTCTTTTACATAACATCTTGTCAAATGCTTTCTGAATATCCAGATACTCCAAAGTCACACTGTATCCTCATCTACATAAGCAGTATCTTCTTCAAACATGTCGAAAGATTAGTAAGGCCAGATTTTCTCCTAGTGAAACCATGTTGACTATCCAACAAACTTTTAAATTTTCTGTTGTAAATCTGTCTAATTTGGCTTCTAATGAATTGAATGTTACTCGAGATATCAGTTATGTTATACATTTTCTAATAAATATCTTATTCGTGCTGTAAATTTGTCTGATTCAATTTTTGGTCAACTTCATGTTTCTTTAAATATCGCTTATGTTTTTCATTTTGTCATGGTGTTCTGTAATAAACATACTATTAACATAACATTTAAAAACCAGGTACGTGTTAGTTCACTTAGGATGCACCATTCACTAAACTATAACTATACATTCAAATCACCTCTTATAATTCAAACACTTGTCAAGCCTTCCCTTCAATTTACTATGTCCGCCACATATGAAGGCAACACATTAAAAAGTCCTATTATCCTGTTAGAAAAATATAGCTCTCTCAGCTCAAGCTCACTTCTAACTTGCACAAATGTTTTCCTAGTCCTACAACACTCTTCATTATGTACACAAAAAAGCTCATGAATTGGTACTATCAATTCCTTTCACAATCTTAAACATCACAGTCAGACCACTTTATCTCTTCTTTTTTCAATATAAAATAATCTTAGAGAGCTTACCCTATCTTCATATGACAATCTTTCTATTTCATACATCATCCTACTAGCTCTCCTCTGATCCCTTTCCAGCATTTCAGTATCCATCCTAAGATAAGGAGCCCAAGACTGGACACAGCGCTCCAAATGTGGTGTATCCAGTGATCTATACAGTGAAGTTATAATCTCTTTAGACTTGTATTCAGTATTTCAATAGATACAACCTAAAATCCTAATTTCCCTACCAATAGCAACGGCACTTCGCTTGGATGGCTTAAGAGATTGATCAACGAAACACCAAGATTCGTTTTATCCATAACAATGTTAAGGTTACTATCATCAAAATTGTACTTATATTTCAAATAATTATAACTCACGTGCATTACCTTGTTTTCATTATAACTAAAACCCATCTGCTTTTTATTGGTCCAATTCACCAAGATATCTAAATAGTTTTGTAAAACAACAATCTCTTCCTCGGAGCCAGCAACACACAAGACCTTTGAGGTACCTCAGTTTGACTTAACTCAATTTATAACAGTCCTCTTCCGTCTTCATTTCAACCACTTTTCTATCTAATGAGCCAACTTACCCCCCACAATTAGAGACAATCATCTACAGAAGCAATAATATCTTTAAATAATGTGAAACATTAGAGAAACAATGTTGACTATTTTGAACTTGGTGCTGTAAATATGTCGAATTTTACTTTAATGGATTATATTTTTCTCTAAGTAATGGTTATGTTTTATATTTTGTCGTGTTATTTTGTAACATATATCTGTAAATTTGACTGATTCGGCTTCTACGACAGTAGTTATGTTTTATCTGTTCGCTTTTTTTTTAAAGTGAATTAAATGTTTCTCTAAATACCAACTGTGTTTTAAATAATTTTAAATATTGTTTTGTAATAAACATATTATTAAAGCTGTAAAGATCTCTCTCGTGTTTTAAGTAATTTGAATGTTTTTCTAGATACCAGTTGTGTTTTACACTTTGTCATGATGTTCTGTAATAAATACCTTATTAACGCTGTAAATGAGTCCGATTTGGTTTTCGTGATTTCAATATTTCTCCAAATACTAAAGAGGTGGCGATACGATATGAGTATCGTATCGTGAAGCCGTCGTACGATTGTATCGATACATCGTCCGATACGATTTATGTATCGTCACGAAATATGGCAAGCTTTCGATAAACATTATGCTTTTTGTACAGAAAATATCAGAATTTCTAATAAAGTATTTTTGATAAAAATTCATGTTTCAATACAGGAAGATGAGTATTGAGTACTACGTGTTGTCTTCATTTCTTTTATCAAAAACATTACATGTACAGTAACGTAACAAATTAACAATAACAAATTAGATAGACAGATATTAACTTTTTTCTTATTTTACTTCTCGTGCCAATTGCCATTTAGTTGATCAGGCCTGAGTTTTGAAAAAAAGCACTGGTAAAGTGTGAAGTACTTGAGACAATGTTTAGTAATATAGATAATAAATTACAGACAAGACTGTCAAACTTTGTAACAAACCGTTGGTAAAACGTTTGTATCTAGATACGTGTCGTATCGACTACTATGATGAGATACGCTCCCCTAATAAATACCGCTTATGTCTTACATTTTATCATGGTCTTCGGTAATAAATATCTTATTAACGCTGTAAATCTGTCGTGTTTTGTTTGTACTTAATTAAATATTCCTCTTAATACTGTTTATGTTTCACATTTTGTCATCAAGTTTTGTAGTAAGCATCTTTATAAATCCTGTAAACTAGTCTAATTCGATTTTCGTTGAAAATGTTCCACTAAATATCGGCTATGTCTTAAGGCTTACAACGCAAAATATCGGGTTTCGATACCCGCAATGGACACAGCACACATAGCCCACTATTTAGCCTTGTGCATACTAACAAACCAATAAGCAATTCTCTGTTAAGTATCTTATTAACGCCAGTAATCTCTATAATTCGCTCTTAACTGAATTAAATATTTGATAATGTGTTATGGTGTTTTGTAATAAATATTTTGTTAATCATGGAAATCTGTATGACTCTTTTTCGTTGAAATAAACTAAATACCAGCTACGCCTTACCTTTACCCCCAGTGGCACAGCGTTATGTCTGCAAACTTACTACGCTAGAATCCGGATTTCGATACCAGTGGTGGGTAGAGTACAGATAGCCCATTGTGTAGCTTTGTGCTTAGTTACAAATAAACAATTCTTACATTTTTTCATGATATCCTATACTAAATATCAAAGTTGTACATCTGTCTGATTTTATTTTTAGTTAATTAAATATTCCTTTGAATAATGGTTATGTTTAATATCCTGCCATTATATAAGTTTATTAAGGCTGTAAATTTCTCTGATTCATTTTTCGTTGAAATAAATGTTTCTTTACGTATCGGCTGTGTCTTCAATTTTGTCATTGTGATCTGTGGTAGATGTCATTTTACGCTGTAAAACTCTGATTAGGTTTCTAGTGGATTAAATTATTCTCTAAATACCGGTTATGTTTTGCATTTTGTCACTGACATCTACCACAGATCACATTTTACGCTGTAAAACTCTCTGATTAGGTTTCTAGTGGATTAAATTATTCTCTAAATACTGGTTATGTTTTGCTTTTTGTCATTGTGATCTGTGGTAGATGTCATTTTACGCTGTAAAACTCTCTGATTAGATTTCTAGTGGATTAAATTATTCTCTAA
>NW_013667986.1:151371-156854 GCF_000517525.1 Limulus polyphemus | reverse complement strand
CTTATTCTCTAAATACTGGTTATGTTTTGCATTTTGTCATTGTGTTCTGTGGTAGATGTCATTTTACGCTGTAAAACTCTCTGATTAGATTTCTAGTGGATTAAATTATTCTCTAAATACCGGTTATGTTTTGCATTTTGTTATTGTGTTCTGTGGTAGATGTCATTTTATGCTGTAAAACTCTCTGATTAGGTTTTTAGTGGATTAAATTATTCTCTAAATACTGGTTATGTTTTGCATTTTGTCACTGTGATCTGTGGTAGATGTCATTTTACGCTGTAAAACTCTCTGATTAGGTTTTTAGTGGATTAAATTATTCTCTAAATACCGGTTATGTTTTGTATTTTGTCACTGTGATCTGTGGTAGATGTCATTTTACGCTGTAAAACTCTTTGATTAGGTTTCTAGTGGATTAAATTATTCTCTAAATACCGGTTATGTTTTGTATTTCGTTATTGTGTTCTGTAATAAATATCTCGTCCTTTGTAAACTCTCTGATTGTTTTTTTTTAGTAGATCGAATTACTGGTTGTGTTTTACATTTTGTCATGGTGTTTTATGATAAATATCTTACTATCACTTTTATAAACTGTCTGACTTGTTTGTTGTTGTTTTTTGCGGATTAAATATTTCTTTCCATACCTGTTATGTTGTAGTATTTGTCATGTTGTTCAATAAGAAATGTGTTATTCACACTGCAAATTTTTCTTATTTGGTTTTAGTAGACTAAATATTTATCTTAATTCCGGTTATGTTTTGCACTGTGTCATTGTGCTCTGTAATAAGTATCTTATTAACATAACATTCAAGAACAACAAGGATTATGTTGGTCTATCTAGGATGTCCCATGCAGTATATATATATATACAAACACTGTTAGCTAGCCCTTATCATTCAAATATTTATTAACTTTTCCCTTATATTTACTGCTTCCTCCGCATCTGAAGACGACTCATTCCAAAATCCAACTGCTCAGTCAGAATCATAAAACTGTCTTAGCCGAAGATTTCTCTTACTCCGCCAAAATGTATAATCCTCTCCCATAGTCCTACCATTCTCACCATTAAGCACGACGAAATATGATGCATTGACACAATAATTTCCTATCACAATCTTAAACACCTGAATAATATCCCCTTTAACTCTACTTCTTTTTCAAGAGAAAACAATTTCAGAGATCTTAACTTGTCCTCCAATGATAACCTTTCCATCCTAGTAGCCCTCCTCTGAATGATTTCCAATGTTTCAGTGTCCTTCCTAAGGTAAGGAGCCCAAGACTGACACAATACTCCAAATGTGGCCTTCCCAGTGACCTATACAATGAAATTACAACCTCTTTAGACTTGTATTCAATATCTCTGTAGATAAAATCTAACTTCCTATTTGCCCTACCTCTAGTAACAGTAAACTCTTTCGATGGCTTTATGGACTTATCAACCGGAACACCAAGATTCTTCTCTTCCACGATGTTGTTAAGGTTGTCCACATCAAAATTAAACATACAATTCAAAGTATGATAACCAACGTGCATTACCTTGAATTTATTATAATCACAGGCTATTTGCCATATATTCACTACACACAATAAATAATCCAATTCCTTTTCTAAAGTAGAAACATCCTCCTCACAGCCAGAAGCACCAAAGACCATATAATAGCCAAATTCAAGTAATCTATTGACCATTCCTTCATCTATGTCATTGATCTGAATCTAAGAGAGCAAAGGTCCTAAATAAACTATGTATATTTAACACTCAAAGCCAGTCCTTACCACCTTCCCTTAAACTTAATGGTTCAATCTCATCTGAAGAAAAACTACGCTGTTGGAAAAAACAAAGCTGTATTTGCTAAAGATGACTTCTTCCCTAATTTTTTTAATTTGCAAATGAAGTTATAATGGTGGGCTACAAAGATTTACACTTTTTTCTTGTTTTTTTTTTACATTAATCCACAATACAATATGACAGACAACACTTTCTTCATTTGTCAAAAGAAGCCCTCAAAGTGTGCAGTTTTGTTTTTTAACTTGTTCGTTTTTTTATGAAAAAAAATAATAATATTTTTGTGCCTGATTTGAGAGTAATAAGTTTGAATGCTTAATATTTTTTCTGTATGGTTTTATTGAATGTTATGAAAATTATTTAAACCGCTACCCACCTCCTTTAATTCAAAAATTGTAAGTTCTTATACTGTAAATAACGGTGTGTTTATTCCTGACCTTCACAATATTGATACAGTAAATGAACTCTTAGCCTGTAGTTACAAACACTGGAGCAACCAACTCTTGATATTAACCGAAAATTCACACACATTACTGCACAAATCGATTTTCAATAAGTGTAGGAAAATGTCAAGCTTCCTTTATCTGCGTTACACTTTCCGAAAAACAACTCTTCTTGTGCCATATAATATGTAATCCTGCATATTCAAAACCAAAAATAAAAAATTGAGCTAGCTGGTAAATCAATGCGCACTCAGAAAAAAGTGACTAAACGTATAGAATTTGTAGTCTTAAAACAAAGTTCTTCCAAGTTACTTTTAGTTTTCGTCCATATAGCTCGGAACTACAAATTAACATTTTTATATCAACACGGCACTTTATACTGATTGTATACACCACTTTTATACGACAGGACGAATTATTCTTGAATAATAACCCTTAGATAATGTATACTTCGAATTTATTTTTATCTATTTGAGGCATTTTTTTATTTATGCCTTATGATCTTTATGCGGTGTATGATCTTATACATATTTTTATATGAAAAAAACTACCCCTCTACTGCTACTCTTGACCATATTTGTGTCTTATCTGGAGAACGTAAATACAAATTAAAATGTAATTAACAGAAATGTCGGAGGAGCTAACAACTGTTTAAATACATGCTGTTAAAATATGTCGTTATATTTCGGGTGCCAGTTGGCCATGTGGTACATCTTTAAATTTTAAAGCTGGTTCGAATCCGTGCGATATCACAATATATTCCTCGCACTTTTAAGCTGTAGGTACGTTATAAGAGTGATAGTCCATCCCTTAACGTGAATAATAGGGTACTTCTGACTGGCTGTCTTCCTTCTGGTCAGTAGTTCGAAATCAGCTGCGGCGGCAGATAGCCTCAGTAGCTTTGCCATGAAACATAAAATGCGTTACAGTTTTGACAAATTTGTGGATAAATTATAATGCATCTTGACGAAAGTCACTTAGTCACCTAGTCACTTAGTCACCTACTTCTTCAAATACTTTTCTAACATAATATTCTGGAATAATATCATATTTCCTATATTCATTGGTTGCGTAGCTGAAATATTTAGACTGAATAAACACACAAATAAGCAGCTATTATAGCACAGGATACCATCCAATATGCCTTAATTTTAATACGTTATCGTAATCTGAAACATGTATACGTCCATTGGGTATATACGTATAAAAATACTATGCCCATTATACAGTAGATGGAGGTTATAACACATATAACATTCCGTACAAAGCAGAACGTATACTTCTCATAGAACTTAATTTATTGTTTGTATAATAATTCTACTAACAATGATTAAATATTAAAAAAAAATTATATCATTGTTGTTTTAGAGATATTATTGGCAAGTAGAATTTACTACAAAGTAAAGTTTTACGAGCAACAAGCAAGTTGTCCGTACAACTTCATTTTACACGCTTTTTACTACATTATTATTGATTTAACGTAAACCCTTTCACACATTTTCCAGCCGATACAGTAGTGGTAAATCTCGTGCGATATTCGAACCTATGACTCTCGATCTCGTATGTTATCGTGTCATCATCTATTACTCGAGCTAACACGTATACCCAGATGTTTATTCTAACAATTTTAAGTCGTCAGCCACTGTAATAGATTTTAAAATATTTGAACGAAAGTGCTAATACTCAGATTTAAACGCTGTAGAACTCGGTCTGTCTGGCAGCGTGGTTGAAATCACAATAACAGTTGATTTGCTGTTCTGAAACACCAGTTTGTTTTGTTTTCTATACTGTGTACAAACAAGCTGTTTATTATGTTTTTGCTTAACACGTTTAAGGCCCAAAGTTATAATCCATAAGTGAAAGCAAAGAGAAATGTGTTATAATATATCAACCACGCCACGTCTGCTATATCCAGTGCCGATGCGACCTTTCATTCAAAGCCAGGACTCATCAGGCCAGCTTGGGTGTGTATCGGATTAAACAAGTGAACTGTTATTGTTATAAATTTTTAGTTAAGTCGGTTTATTTGTAATTAAGCATAAAGCTATACAATGCGACCTTTCATTCAAAGCTAGGACTCATCAGGCCAGCTTGGGTGTGTATCGGATTAAACAAGTGAACTGTTATTGTTATAAATTTTTAGTTAAGTCGGTTTATTTGTAATTAAGCATAAAGCTATACAATGGGCTATCTGTGCTCTGCCCCCCCCACGGGTATCGAAACCCGGTTTCTAGCGTTGTAAGGTCCGCAGACTTATCGCCACTGGGGGGTGGGGGCTTTAGTTAGGTCATTTAGAGGTAAGAATGATTGAAACAACGTTACTTGTTTTTATTTTATTTAATCATCTTTATATATTTCATGCACTCGACTCGAAATCTAAGGGTCGTGGATTCGAATCCCGATCCCACTAAACATGCTCGCTCTTTCAGTCGTGGGGGCGTTATATTGTGACGGTCAATCCCACTATTCGTTGGTAAAAGAGTAGCCCAAGAGTTGGCGGTGGGTGGTGATGACTAGCTGCCTTCCCTCTAGTCTTACACTGCTAAATTAGGGACGGCTAGCGCAGATAGCCCTCGTGTAGCTTTGCACAAAATTCAAAAACAAAACAAACAAATGTATTTCATTTATCATTTTCACTATTACGTTATTTGAATTAATTTTTACTATCATTCACAAGAGCTATCGACTCAACAAGCTAGTAATTCTAAGAACCAGTGAGTGTAAACAAAAGAGAATGTATTATAATATGTCAACCACACTATAGACTGCAGCCTAGGGCGTCATATTCTCGTGGGCGCCAAATACTCGGAGGATCCAGTGTGAGTAGGAGCGCAGCCATAATTTGTACCAAGGGCGACGGTTTAGCTATCTCCAGCCCTACGTATAACTAACTGCCCAATCTCAGAAGTCTACCGGCATTTTTTTTTCATTATTGCTGATGTTACAGCATTTCCCTGATATACTGAAATTTTTGAACAAAACCGGTTGTTTTGCGATTTTGTAAAGTCCATCATGACCTGAAATAGCAAACTTTCATAGAAACAATTATGTTTATGTAGCAATTCTTTGAAACATGGAAATGTTATAAATATATACTATGATAAACACATTTAATGAATAGAAACTGTTCGGTGTTAAATAAAATTTGTTTTCGCTAACTCTAACCTAATTCAGGAAACTAAATAAAATTCCGTAAAAGCAACTTAAAAATAGTTATCACTGTTTGTTTTCCAGAGCTGAAAATACTTAGTGATAGTGGT
>NW_013667986.1:134083-150760 GCF_000517525.1 Limulus polyphemus | reverse complement strand
CAGGGTTGAGGATACTTAATGATTAGTGGTACCACCTTAAAGTACCTCAAGAAAGGTGTCGGAGTTTCAGGGTTGAGGATACTTAATGATTAGTGGTACCACCTTAAAGTACCTCAAGAAAGGTGTCGGAGTTTCGAATTTGAGGATACTTAATGATAGTGATACCAACTTAAAGTACCTCAAGAAAGGTGTTGGAGTTTCAGGGTTGAGGATACTTAATGATTAGTGGTACCACCTTAAAGTACCTCAAGAAAGGTGTCGGAGTTTCGAATTTGAGGATACTTAATGATTAGTGGTACCAACTTAAAGTACCTCAAGAAAGGTGTCGGGTTTCAGATTTGAGGATACTTAATGATAGTGGTACCAACTTAAAGTACCTCAAGAATAGTGTCGGAGTTTCAAATTTGAGGATAATAAGTTAGGTTAACTGAGCCGTATAAAATAACTACCAGGGTTTATCAACACAATAAGAAGTTTTTATCATATGATATATTGATTATGATCCAGTTTGAAGTGATGTGAAGTGGAAAGTATGACAAAGTTTCAAGTAAGCCATCAGTAAGCTCTAATAAGGGGGATTTGTCTTTGATGAGACCACAACAAAATTACATTATATATATATATATATACAACTGATGTAATGAAGCATACATATGCAAGTTATTAAGAAGGAACAAGAATCTGTAAAACACTACATGAGATAATTCGTTTCGGTTATTTTTTCTTGTTGTTGTTGTTGTTTTGACTGAATACCTGTCACCAAAAGGATAAATACCCTTCCGAAGAAACCGATGTCTTTAAATATTCCTGTTTTCATATCTGGAACACAAATTATGGATAAAATTATTATTACTTGTACATTCACCTCTGTGTAAAGTATACATTAAATGAGTTACTTTGTCCAGCAACGTAGACTTTTATTATATCAACTTCTATGTGGTATGTAAGTACGTTATCTGATTTTCTGAAAATTCTGTTCTATAACAATATTGAAACAGCAAGCACTGTGAACATCTTACCATTCTTCAAGTTCTATCGCAATAATAGTTATTCTACGTTATGTTCATATATTCTAAATATAAGATTATTTTTTACGTCTTTACCAGTAATTAGGAGAGTTTAGTTCATCTGTAGAGGTTTATCTTTAGCCAGCATTTCATATAGTTCATCTGTAGAGGTTTATCTTTAGCCAGCACTTCATATGTATAAATATTAAGTTGTTTCAGTGTAAGTCACACAAAAATAACAAATCGATCGTTAAAGCTATATCTCAAGCTCATTTCTCCCTGCTAGTCTATAGCAAGTTGTATTTATTAGTCGAAAATAACCTTCGGCTCAGCTGATCGTTCTTCTGGTGGATCAAGCTAAACTAATTCGTATGTTGACTGTTGATTTCAGTTTGATTTCTTAGATTCTTATAGTGGTGATATGAAGTTCTTTTGACAGTCTTAAAGTTTTTGTTCTATTGCATACTTCAATTTATGTTTAAGCTCAAAACGTGTAGGTTTGTCCTTTCTATGGCTAAACAGAATCTATTTTATAAAGCATGTTCTATGTGCATTTCATTCTGTTGATTATTCGAACAAACATTGAATAGGTGTGCGATGTAACGAAAAACTGTTGTTACAGTTTGTAAAAGCAGCTTTAATGCTTGATAACATAGACACACATTGTGGCAAATACTAACGACATAAAAAATAGAAATACTTACTTAACAATGTACCACACTTCCAAACATAATCACGTTTACATATGAGCCACAGAAAATGTATTCCGACGTCTTTATGATCCTAGGCTTTGGTCAATACGGTCAGGGAGAAAAGTTACAAAAGGGGTGTATGGTAGGCTATTCCTGTATAGTAGTACCGATCGTCGGATGATACACGCAAACCAAACACAATATCCTGGGGCAAGAAGCTGGACCTAAAGTTTATCAATATTTATGCCACGAGACTTCACACGCGTGCACATGAAAGCACGACAATATCGGGTCCACATTCTTCTCCTAATCTTGAGCTCCTATCTTTGAAGGAAGTTCCTACTACACAATGGGTAATATATGTCAACCCTGAACGTCACAATTCTGCTGTTGCGACCCAATCTACCAGTTAGAAGAGCTTCTCTGCTAAAACAGAATTAGATGCTCAAGTCGCGCACCATCCTTCCTCCAAGACCGTAAGAGCTGCATCTTCGCGCAGAGCACGAGCTCTGCAGTACGCATGGACACATCCATCCACGCACCTCGCGGGAGGCTCCAGAACTGGCTATCAAGGGCAAGGAAATTTCTGGTTATGTTTTTTAAAGTAATTTATCGCTGTATAATAGTCATAAGCCGGGACGACTTCGAGTGAGTCCGAAATGCATAATTTGTGCTTGTCTGCATTGGATCTCAACTTGGCGGTGTTTGTTATACAGACTTGTCAAAATGGATGCACAGAACATTATTGATTTCTTGTAAGAGGCAGAAAAAAAAAATGAAACCGTCAATATCTGTGTGCGAAGAGTAGCGCGTTTAGCGGGCAAATAATGTTTCAACAGCATCTTTCCGTTTATCAAAGACACGTTATTGTGTTCTACTTATTTATAGAAGAAAAACTGATTCAGAATAAAACGCCATTATTTTAAATTCAAAAAATATTCTTGAATTCAAATTGGAGGATAATACATTTGGCATTTGTGTTTGTTTTAAAGCACGGTCACATTGGGCTGTCAGCTGTATTCCATCGCGAGGAATCGAACCCCGAATTCTAGTGTTCTGAATCCGTAAACTTACCACTGTCTTATCGGAGGACCTACATTTGACATCTCTAAATTAAGGGGGGGGGGGAGTTAGCGGAGATAAGAAAGATAAAAAGCCACATACAAATTGATAAGTAGATGGGTGAATCGTAATAAATAAATTGACAGATAAAGTGACAAAAAAATAAACCGTTCTATTGGTAACGAAACATGTACGAACTTTGTTGTTCTGAATTACTAAGTTACGCTTGATAAAGTTGAATATCAAAATGTAAGGTAAAAAAACAATTATCAGTTTATAAAGATAGATCAGAGGTAATGCCATGACACACGGAAAAAACCAAAAGGTATGAATAAATGAACTTGAAAAAAATAAACTGGGATTAGTTATGACCAAAGGCCAACTAAAAAACGAATACATTTTGTGAGTGTTTACCTTTACGAAAGGCAGACGTAATGACAACATTCGTACAAAAACATATCAAAAAGCATCAAACAAAAATTATTCATTTCTGTATTTCATTGTATATTGAGAGTATAAAACCATCTGTATATTGAAAGCAACTTTGGTTCGTCTCACAGATATAAATGAATAGCTAAGTAATCATAAGGTTACACTCATGATGTTTAAAAGCACGCAGGATCAACAGAAAAGGTTTAGCATAAAAAAAAAAAGAAACGTGATAGCCCGAGTGCTTTCGGAGGACTTTGCCATTTACCCCTGATGAAGGAAAGTCGAGGTATTGGGGCCCTTTCTGATGCTAATCATAATTTAGTGTAAAGTCTTTCAGAATGTCTGTTTTCCTTTTGATAAAGTATTTCAGAATATATATTTTTCTTTTGGTAAAGTCTTTCAGAATGTATATTTTCCTTTTGGTAAAGTCTTTCAGAATGTATATTTTCCTTCTGGTAAAGTCTTTCAGAATGTCTGTTTTCCTTCTTGTAAAGCCTTTCAGATTGTATATTTTTCTTTTGGTAAAGTCTTTCAGAATGTATATTTTCCTTTGATAAAGTATTTCAGAATATATATTTTCCTTTTGGTAAAGCCTTTCAGAATGTCTGTTTTCCTTCTGGTTAAAGCCTTTCAGAATGTATATTTTTCTTTTGGTAAAGTCTTTCAGAATGTATATTTTTCTTTTGGTAAAGTCTTTCAGAATATATATTTTCCTTTTGGTAAAGCCTTTCAGAATGTCTGTTTTCCTTCTGGTAAAGCCTTTCAGAATGTATATTTTCTTTTGGTAAAGTCTTTCAGAATGTCTGTTTTCCTTCTGGTAAAGCCTTTCAGAATGTATGTTTTTCTTTAGGTAAGGTCTTTCAGCATGTCTGTTTTTCCTTTGGAAAAGTATTTCAGGATATCTATTGTCTTTTTGGTAAAGTCTTTCAGAATGTATATTTTCCCTTTATATATATATGATTAGGTTAGCAAATCACGTTTCTAAGAGATTTAAAATTTTACAAATATTTTTTTTTCTTTCATTTTTGAGATCGGGTGTGGCTGACTGTAAATCCGGGTTTTTATTGTTCGTGTCCCGTTACCGCAAAAACTCGCTTCGCACTTTGATGCTGTGAGTGTGTTGTAGGAGTGACAGTCAAATCCCACTATTTGGTCAGACGAGAGTAGCCCAGAAGTTGACTGCAGGTGCTGTACAAACTGCCTTCCCACTAGTCTATAAGTTCAGTATTAGGGACAGGTACGTACAGATAGCCCTTTTTTTATGAAGTTTTGCGCGAAAGTTCTGAAAGAAGCAAACTTTAATTTTCTACATATTCGTGTGCCATTGATTCATACGTTTCACTTTATTATTTGTCTTTTCAAACCCTTTAATCCTTTATGTAATATATATGCATATACTTTGTTGATAATGCTTCAAATTGAAACCCCTTATTTATATGTGTGTGTGTGTGTGAAATATGTTAGACTGCATGTTTAGGAGTTGATATTTATCACATCAGTATCAGAGGCGTGGTAACCCGGGGTGCTGTAATACATCCACTTTTACATATAACTTATATAGCAACCGTAAATTATATTATTATACTAATTTTCTGGGGGCATGCCCCCAGATCTCTTAGATTGAGCTGCCTTTGGCAGCACGGGAGCTGCTTTTATTAGCTCCTTATGCTTTCAATCTCTCATTGTAAAATCTACATGTCCAGCAAAGCACCCACACTCCTTCCTACACTACTGAATATCACATACATTAGTATGCTTACAGACAAGTTGACAGGACTGCAGTTGTCACTTATTCTCGTAATCTAAATTAATTAATTCAAACAACGAATAACATCGCTTTATATTTACGCAAACATGTTGTACACAAAAAATGTTGTACTTTCACTTTTACTTAGAAACAAATACACAAAAGTGTTGTACTTTCACATTTACTTAGAAACTAACACACAAAAGTGTTGTACTTTCACTTTTACTTAGAAACAAATACACAAAAAATGTTGTACTTTCACTTTTACTTAGAAACAAATACACAAAAAATGTTGTACTTTCACTTTTACTTAGAAACAAATACACAAAAAATGTTGTACTTTCACTTTTACTTAGAAACAAATACACAAAAGTGTTGTAATTTCACATTTACTTAGAAACTAATACACAAAAGTGTTGTACTTTCACTTTTACTTAGAAACTAATACACAAAAGTGTTGTACTTTCACTTTTACTTAGAAACAAATACACAAAAAATGTTGTAATTTCACATTTACTTAGAAACTAATACACAAAAGTATTGTACTTTCACTTTTACTTAGAAACAAATACACAAAAAATGTTGTAATTTCACATTTACTTAGAAACTAATACACAAAAGTGTTGTACTTTCACTTTTACTTAGAAACAAATACACAAAAAATGTTGTACTTTCACTTTTACTTTAGAAACAAATACACAAAAGTGTTGTAATTTCACATTTACTTAGAAACTAATACACAAAAGTGTTGTACTTTCACTTTTACTTAGAAACAAATACACAAAAGTGTTGTCATTTCACATTTACTTAGAAACAAACTAGAACTTACCTTTTAGTTCGTCCCTCAGTGGCTCAGCAGTAAGTCTACAAGCTTACGCCGCTAAAAATCGGGTTTCGATACTCATGATGGGCACGGCACAAATACATCATTGTGTAACTTTGCGTTTAGCAACAACCAATGTAAAATATAATAAGTTTTAAAGACTTTACGAGATGTTTTGTTCGTTTGCTAAATTTTACACCAGTAACAAAGCTTTTTACATTGAACAAATATTATTAGGGCCTAATAACAGACGCTAAAGTAACCTTGTGTGACTAAAACACGTGCGCTAGATAGTGTGCTTGGTTAATTAATATAATTTGAACAGCTGATTACCGATTTTAACAAAATAATGATTAAAAAAGACGTTGGCTGTATTTCTGGATTCTGTACGTAACACACAATGTATATATACTTATATATTGAGGGACTTTTATCATCTAATGCATAATACGAAAAAAAACCTACAGTATAAGCATATCAAATTTTATTTTGTCTACAAAATAACGTTAATAAAAGAAGAAGTTTGTTGAATTGAATGAAAAACCCACTTCACGATTTGTTTAAGATCTTGGAAATGATCTAAAGACAGTAGTATAGCTTTCCTGGACACTGTGTGTTCAACACGTGTTAGTATATACACCGAAACACGTAGACGTTACACCTGTTATGGGCAAGTCCAAGACCTTCACAAGTTAGTAAATTACAAAACCTTGTTATGCGCTGTAACTGTAATGCACAATTGAATATACGAGCCTCAAAGAAGGTTAGGGAAGTCCGAGGTTTGTTCATAAAAATTCAGTTGTTTTTTGTTGTTTTTTTTTTTTTTTGGAGGGGGAGGAGGCGCTGTAAGCAGGTAAAATAGGAAGATCTGCAATTATACGAAAAGCATTCTTTTCTGGACGGAAAAAAACCCTTATCTTTCCAATGCCATCATATGATCAACTATTAAACTAATTAGTTGAGACGTAAACATGTTATTATTGTAAGTAGAGACATGTGTGGTGGTGCTCAGACGTAAAGCCTAATTCTGAGCTTTTCAAAAAGATTATACGAATTTAAGTTAACGAGGACCTTCAAAAGTATATATACAAACAATCAAACTAAACTCTTCAACTGTAAAGATGCACTTGTAAGTGAAGCAATACGCATAAATCAGCTTATACTCTTCTGCTTTAATGGTTCTTATGAACGTAATATTCACCATAATGAACTGCTTTACACAAATTCATAACCGACTTTTACACACGCCTCAAACTGTCATTGTGCTGGTTCGATTGAGTATCTAGTGACTTGCAAACAATCATAGCTCGGTTTTATGTGTACGTTTGGTGGATTCATGCTTATACCTGCGTGTCATTGAATACCACCGGCCGGCACGCGCAAATAAGTTGAACACTTATATAACAGTTCGAGTAAATATTTCTGCCGTATATTACACTTCATGGATTGATAATAAACAAACTGTACAGAAAATGGGTTCTGGCATAAAACATTCAGCAATCTTTACTTTGGGTTCTGGCATAAAACATTCAGCAATCTTTACTTTGGGTTCTGGCATAAAACATTCAGCAATCTTTACTTTATCAAACACGTCTTAGAGGATCGAAAAATTATTGATATGTTTGCTGTTCAGCACAAAGAAGCCCACCTTAGGATTCGAAACCCAATTTCTTGCGTTATAAGCCCTCAGACTTACCGTTGAGCCAATCGGACGCTATTAATTTACAAAAAAACTTATAAAGTTTTATTATTTATTATATAATGTGTTATCATCATTAAGCTTTTCCATCAAAATAGCACATATTGCCAGTTGTGATGACAAAAATTTACCCTTGCTTTAGGGTAAAGTCACATCGGTCCATCTGCTGTGTTAACTGCGGGGAATCGAACTCCGGATTTTAGCGTTGTAAGTCCGTGAACTTACCGTTGTTCCACCGGGGGACATATTGGTTAATAGGATTGTTGGAAGGAAAAACCTTTTCAATACTTTCCCCTTATACTTTTAGTTAGAACAGCATAATGATTAGCTTTATTAATTACTGCGTTAATTTACAGTTCTTGTCTGTGTAAGTAGCTTGCTTTGATGAGAAAGTTAACGATAAACTATTTTGGATAACGTCATATAGAATAAATTGGTTAGCTTACTGAAATGCATTGATTTATCAGTTGGAGACCATCGTTGCAGGTGATATTCTAAATTGAAAACTTAACTTTTTGAAAATGTTACTTTATTTTAGATAGTCCAAGCGTCCAATACTAGTCTTACTGTAATATCAGCTCAAATATCTCTGTTCTTTTAACTATTATTATGTATTTCAAGTTTAAAATTCAAAGTCAGAAAAAAACACTGAAAAAAAAACTCAGTTCCTTGATATTAAATGAACAGAACATTTTTAGCGGGCATTGTGAATATATGTTCTGCAATTTACAGATATATAGCTCAAAACAAAAGTCAAATGTGTTTCAAACACATTGTTTCCACACTTTTTTTTTCACAGAAGAAGCCTAACGGAAAAAATATATATATATATCTAGCGTGACCTAGTAGTTACAGCGCCGGGCTGTGGGTCAGATGGTTCAAAGTTAGAGTCGCGAAATATTGCTGAATACGTTCCACAGTTCAGGTTGTGGGGACTTTAAAACTTTGAAAGTAAACACAGCTGTTCTATTAAGAGTAAACTTACAAGTAGCGGGTACTGGTAACTTGTTACGGTCCCTCTGGTCAGCAGTTATAAATTAGGGATTGTTATGCCTGAGTTTGGGGTTTGTTTGTCCAGGCTTTATCCCATGTGTATCGTCAAATTGTCAGTGCCAAGGAAAGTTACTTAATTTTAACATACAAGACACCAGCACCTTTTTCAACCAATCCTTGAAACGGTAAGGGGTTCAGAGGTCACAAGAAAAAAAGAAATTAATATAGTGTAATATAAATCAAAATAAAATTAATAGCTATCGTCATCTCATATTTTTATGAAATGAAATGGTAGTGTTAGAAATACGTTTTCTTCGTGTATCAAATAAGCATCATTTCCAATCTTGTCCTTAAGAACGCACCATTCTCTTAGTTCTACATCTTTCCTTTTATTCTATACTTTTTTAAAGAGGTGTTCCTACTTTAACAATTTGATAAAAACAATGTTAAACTGCTTTATTGTCTCTCATGGTATCTTAAAGAAAGTTCCGTTCTCTTCTATCATAGGTCCTATTATCACTTCTGAAGGAAGGATACTTATGGAAACTGACTGGTCCCTTTGTGGCATACGTTCCAAAAGACTCCAGAAAGCGTCTTGTTTGGTTCTAGTTCATTTGTCGTACAGTGTGATTTGGAAATGTTGTAAAATATAGGAAAAGGAATATGATGGAAACACGTAGAATGCATAGGATTTGGTTTGCTATGTTTCGAATTTCGCGCAAAGCTACACGAGGGCTATCTGCGCTAGCCATCCCTAATTTAGCAGTGATAGACTAGAGGGAAGGCACCGTCAGCTCTTGGACAACTCTTTTACCAACGAAGAGTGGAATTTACCGTCACATTATAACGCCCCCACGGCTGAAAGGGTGAGCATGTTTGGTGGGAGGGAGATTCGAACCCGCAACCTTCAGATTGCGAGTCAAGCGCCCTAACCACCTGGCCATAACCACGATACGATTACACCTCTTCATTAATCCCGTTATGTATCTCATGATCATTCTATTTTGCATCTGCAAATAAATAGGATGTTCTATAAATGTACATGTCACGAGAGTGGGAGGTGCAGTCCAATCAATGTATAACTTCTTTTCTTAACAATTAAAAAAAAAGAATTATTATTCCATTACTTTTACTCCTCCTATACACATTCTTTTAGGATATAAAACTAGAGTTCTGTCCATTATTTTGCAATTTGTGCCCTTTTATTGTCTGCAAGTAAGACATCATGCGCGACCATAAGTTTTAATTGTAAAAAAAAAAATCAAATGGCGATATAAGTACAAGGGAAACTGTTCTCTCTTATAGAGTTCTCGACATAATATTTCTTTAGCGAAATAAAAGTAACGTTATTTGAAGTTAACTTTGATTTTCCATCATGATTCGTTCACAAGTGCTTAACCTCTATCTAGATTACCATTTTTTTTATTTTAACTTAGAAATTTCATTATGATGAGATACTATAAATCCTATATTAATTCATCTCGTATTTCTCTATGTATGTATAACCAGCTAACTTCTGGAACTAGAAGGACCAAAATTTGACAAAGGGGTTCAGGGCGGCTGGTGTAGTGTCTTTATTTATATGATGTAGTCCCCCTCACCAAGTGGATAAATCGCCCCCCCCCCCGGGAGATCCAAGAATGATGGGGTCTAGAAAGAGGTTTTCAGGGTCACAGAACCCGAATCTGGCATCGGATTTTGTGCTCCTGGACACCTTCGGGATCGCGGGGGTGCAATGTTTAGCTTTGTGTGTATCTCTGTATATACATATATTCAGCTAATGATTATCATAGTTTTGTAGCTAGCAGAACCTGCAGGTGGTAGGGGTGTCTTTACTTATATGACGTAGAATCCCCACGAAGGACACCCAGGATTATGGGGTTCTAATTGTATATTTTCAGGGTTGTTGAGCCTAAATCACGCATCAAATTTGGTGTTTCTGTCCTACCTCGTTTTCCCAAGGGCTCTATGTTTCAAACTGTGTTCATACTCCCACTAACAAGCTAGAGGGACCAAAGTTGGCACGCGTTCTCGGGCACCACGGGGGTATTCTAACAGTTTTTTTTTCTTTCGTGTACGGACCCCAATTAAGTCAGTTATAGAAGTAATTGGAGATAACTGAGGAGCTCAATCAGTACACTGGGGCGTCTCTGAACCATGAGAGACTGAATCCTGGAGCGAAGCACAGGTATTTCATGCTATTAATTACTTTTTCATCAATTCTCAGCCTTTGAACAAGAAAACAATTCAGTCATTTGAAGTAAGTGCCTTTCCATTTTACTTAATGTGGTGTCGGCCATGAATTTTGGCATTCAGTGATTTTTGTGGCTGTTTTTGAGCATAATAGTTTGTAGTTAAGCACAAAACTACACAATGGGCCATCTGTGCTGTGCCCACCACGGATATCAAAACCAGATTTTTAGTGTTGTAAGTCCACAGCCTTACCGCCGTGTAAACGGTTGGGGGGGGGGACAAAGCATAGATCAAATAGATCAAATCCTTAATGAGCTATATAGTAAATACACCTATATCTAGCACATCCTCCAATAAAACTCTCCGACTCAGAGGGTAGAAGGCAGAAAATAAAACGTTCATCTTTAGGCCTGACCATCCATATCAATGAGCACGAACGTTGTATATTTTCTAATCATTTGTGATTTTTAAAAGAACATATTCAAAAAGGTTTATAATACAACTCCATAAATATTGAGACAACAGAATTCTTCCACACAAAAAAAACTATTTTAGAACTTCTGAAACAAAACAGTTATTAAGATCTACTAACGAGTTTAAAATTTTTCAACAACTATTAACAACGTGTAATCAACCTAATATTATATATTACAAATCAAATAAGATAAATCAAATCAATTAAGTTCTATATGTTGTCACCAGGGAAACATGTCGTTTTAATAATTACAGTTTTTTTTTAAAAGAACAGTTCAAGGTGGCACAAAAAAGTTACATTTAGCTACTAAAGTATGCTTTAAGCCTGTAAATGGGATATTTATGCAATTCCTTAATGTCATATTAAGCTCTTTATGTGCTTATAGGAACAGCTGTGAATGAAAGAAAAAACTGATGTTTTTATCATTCCCCTACAAAAACGACATCTGGTGTTTTAAATCTACTACAAAATAAAACAACAATTTGCATATTACGTTTCACAGCAACAATAAATATGTGTGCATACATTTCTGCAATATTAAATGGAATATTTTTTGTTTTGTTAAAATATTTTGTGATACTACAGCTTTCACGCCGAATTAAGTTTCTATGTAAGAAATATTATACAGAAAGTACATAATAAGATTCATTACGTATACATTTGTAATTAGCATTTCTCATAGCAGAAAACGATCTCAAATTCTTTATGTTCTTTCCTTTACTACAAAGTACATCAGAGGGGACATGAAGGCTCGTCAGTATTTACCATATTTTATATGATATTTTTGGACATGCTCATTTTTCCAAAAAAATTACAAAAAATATGGCTTCACTACTTCTATTCGTAATTCATAATTCAATCAAACTTACACATTTTAATCTATAGACGATAGTTAATTAAATACTATAAGTACTTGCGCACGATCCCCGAAAGTGTTCTGTTCCAAGAGTAAATAAACCAAAATTAAAAGTTTGTTTGTAGTTAAATACAAAGCTACACAATGAACTATGCTCTGCCCACCACGGGTATCGAAACCCTGATTCTAGCGTTGTAAGTCCGCAGACATACCGCTGTGCCACGGGGGGGGGTCAAAATTAAAAGTAACAGGCATTTCTATTTCTTGCTTTTGATTTAATATGTCATACTGTGTTGTAGCCTACATAGTGCATAATTTTTCTCGTGATTGGTGGCATGCACACGTTTTACTGACGTCACGACAATACAAATTGCAACGTTATGTGTCCCTTATGTGACGTCATTTTAGCGCCTACTGATTGACTGACAGACAGCACACTATTGCAAGTGGTGTGAGTGGTTCAAACAAGTGCAACGTTATGCGTCCCTTATATGACGTCATTTTAGTGTCTACTGATTACCTGACAGACAACACACTACTGTATAGTGGAGCTTGTGGTTAAAACAGGTGATCCCTCCAGCGGCCTTCGGTCCCTTTTGGGGAAATATTTCCCATGCAATGGTATGCGACAATAATTTAAAATAAATCATTAATATAAACACAAGTACAGAAAATTAAATTTTTGTTACAAAAACTTCTAAAATTATAAGAAATCAAGCATTATGTTTTGGTAATAATTATAATAATGTCATTCATTAGTTGACTGAAGGAGTTAGAACTATACCGAGTGAAAAAACAGTGCATCAAAATTGAAGATATCACTTTAAACGATTTTTTATTAAACGTTCAAAATATGTTCAATCTTATCACCAATATAATGTAGCTTATATAATAATACAGTCTATTTGAAATCAAAATTACAGATTAAAGGATGCGTCAGTAAATTTATTAATGTTTACTTTTAGGGTTTTAAACACGCTTTCTACGCATCCTAAACGTGAGGAAAACACGAGAACAAATGTTCAGATAAAGTTGGAACCTATAACGTGTTCCCGTTTTATAAACATTAGGATTTTTTTCATTAGTAGTAAATCTCTCCATTGCATCAGATACAATAATTATATATATATATATATATGTATCTCATGGATAATTCAAGCTTATGGGTAATATATATATATGTATCTCGTGGATAATTAAAGCTTATGGTCCATTTAAGTCTTCAGTATTGTTAAATTAGTTCGATAAAAAAAAACTTCTTATCTGATCTGCCCTTAACAAACGGTACGGCAATGTTTATTACGTTGATCCTAATTATTTGTTATAAATGTGACAGAACATAGCGCCATCTAGAGGCAATCATAAAACTAAAGATCATATATCTTAGCTAAATAATACCAATATATACTTATTATTGTCCAAGTTACAAAGAGCACCAAACAAAGAATTTGAACAGATAATGAATGGTAAGAAACTTTATCGAAAAAAAGGTCATAATTTTAATCATAAAAGCGTTACGTCTTTAACTGCGGTTTACAATTTAAGATATTTTCAATAACACTGTATATCATGTTTACATGAATATTCTTGTCCATGGCTATCTAAAACAGAAGAGAAAAAAAAATACGTAAATCATACTTCTATCAGTATATGTAGTAGAGTCTATGTGAATGTGGAATAACGTTTTTTAAGATATCTTGGACAAAATGTTTGCGTATTTGATCTTTATTGATGTTATTATCTACATGCATGGAGTAGTTATTGAGTAAATGCTCGAGTAGTAACAGAGAAGGTAGCGTATAATCGGACAAACATGTACGAGTTGTTATTTTTAGTCTATATAAGTTGTTTTGAGCATTTGTGCATCAAAACACACATACACCTGTTTTGTATACAAGTGTGTGCCTTTGGTGTAATCTTTATCGAAACGGATGAACGCTTTGTTCGGACAATTTCTCTTTGTTCTTGGTGTAGACTCATGCCTCGTTATGTGCCACAAATTATAGAGCTTCAAATTGTTCGATCAGCTAGAAATGGCATCAAGCAAACGGACATTACCAGAACAGTAGGGTACCCTCAGTGTACTGTATCCAGAATCCTGACACGTTATCGGACTACAATAGTTGGTGTTCTAGGAAAGTCTACTGGTAGACGCCGAAAAACTACTGCCCGAGATAATCGTGTTTTGATCAGGTTAACACATCAAGATCGAAAGAAGTCTTGCAACACCTTACGACAGGAATGGCATGAACACGTTCATTCCAGGATAGCCAGAAGAACAGTGAACAGAAGAATGACCAAACAAGGTTACTTTGCAAGAAACGCTATCTGCAAACCGATATTAACCAGAATGCCAACTTATAGTTAGACACTGGCGACATGTTATTTTTTAAGATGAGTCCTGTTTGCGGATGGTAGGATTCGTGTTCGTCGTTTGCCTGGAAAACAGATGTGGGAAAACTGCCTTTCTCACAAAGAACACACAGGAAGTGGTGCAGTAGATGTTTGGGCAGCTATTCATCAGGATGGAAAAACTGCTCTTCGTATCCTCCAGAGAAACGTTAATGGCGCCGCCTACAGGTATCACATGGAAACGATATTTCTGCCATATGTTAGGAAAAGGTTTGGCAATAACTGTGACAATGCCACTGGTCACAGTGCACGTATTGTACAGGATTATCTCGACCAGGAGGACGTTACAAGATTGCCTTGTCCAACAAAGTCTCCAGGTCGTAATCCCATTGAGAACTGTTGGGCAGAAGTGAGCCGGAAAAATTGTAACCACGACCTTAAACCAGCTACTGTAGTTGAGGTGCAACGCCTTCTTGTGACAAATTAGAATGAAATCACGGTGTATTACATCAATAACCTCATCGACAGCATGCCACGTCGCCTTGCAGAGGTTGTTAGAGTACGAGGAGGATCAACCAAGTAATGAATGTTTAATATGAACTGATATAAGGTTACAGAGACGCTATTTATGATAATTTGATGTTATATTTTGATATTATATATGTTTTGGTAAGGTTTTGCTGTGATAGTTGAAATGATGAAACACTCATCTTTCTATGGGGGCCTAATAATATTGTTTGCTCTTCTAATAACTCGTTCATGATGTAAATAAATCCTGTCTCATTATACAAATTACATACGTAAATGTTTAATATAACATGGATTTCTCATTTTGGCAGCGCTAAGTGTATTTGTATTCCATCTTAATAATAATGACTTTATTTGTTACAAAATATGCAAACATTTTGGCCAAGACTGTATAGTGTGAAGAGACAGTCACTATCCCTGTGATAACAGTATATTGTTCTAAATTAAAACCAGCGTATAAAAAATTAGTACCTCTAAGATAACGAGTTGGGTCTCATTATTTAGTGGTACTGATTCTGTCGAATCGTACGATATATGTAAGGATATAAACCAACACTTTAAAGCCCTCAATTTACGTACGTTTAAAGTGAATCGTTTAATTAAATATTTTTTTCAGTTATTTCGGAGATTTGGTTATTGATAAGAGACAACTTAGCCATAGCATTTTAAGAAAATTAATTTGTATAAGTCACTTTGTAAATATATGTTTTCAGCAAAATTTCTAAACTTCAGCCAGGCGTTGCATGAAACATAACTTCAATAGTTTAGTGAGTTTTTGTACTTCAACTAATCTACCATTGGGAATAATGTTCGTAACTTTCTGATTAGTGTTAGAACTGATGAAATAAACGTTTCTTTGCCTTCTAGTTTTGTGCACATAAAAATCAACGAGATATACGTATATTCCATCCCTTTCGGTGAGCTGCACCCACAGTTACAGGATGACCTAACGCTTGTTTTTGTACAATTATATGTAGTTCACTTAGTGTTGAAGTAACTAATTTTCATGCAATAAAACGCATTTAAAGATCTGAAAATGAATTTTTGATATAACTCTTATAAAAGCTACAACTGACACCAACAAAACGCGAGTAACCACACTACGAAGACTCCGGCATCAGTGTGGTTTCATAACCCCAGAGATGTCAATTGCAAAACAGAATTCACCAAATGAAGCTAAAGTTTGGTTATGGAACATGGATTAGTGCCGTTTTGGTTGACTTAGATATAAAACTACCCTAATATAATTTATTGAAAATCTTGATTTTGTGATATTAAGCGCAACGACGTAAGGAAACTCATTAGGTCTAATGAATGTGACAAAAATCACACGTTAAATACATGTTTTATTTTATTATTTTTTTTGTCATTTTCCTCTTAATTAACCCTTAATGGTCCGGTTTAGTGTAAGTGATATTCTAAATGTTGGATTCGAATACATTTGCAAGAATTTATGATAAAATGGAGATAATTGAAATTCTTAATTGAAAATATCATAGTTGCTTTCTTTTATTCTGTAAAACAAATGTTTCTTAAAGTAATCACAAATAAAAAATATTTAATTTCAGTCAGAACTAATTATAACTTTTCACAGTGTAGTAATCAACTTCTATCCATGATTAATCGAAATTAATACTGTCAAATATAACTACGTCATTTGATTCAGGTGGAGGAAGAAAAAAAATTACCTCTACCTCAATCAGATTTCTTTTTTGTTTACTTCATATCTTCATTCTAAAATCCTGAACCACCAAAAAAAATAGTGAGGCCCGGCATGGCCAGGTGGTTAGGGCGCTCGACTCGCAATCAGAGGGTCGC
>NW_013667986.1:130027-134058 GCF_000517525.1 Limulus polyphemus | reverse complement strand
CGGCTAGCGCAGATAGCCCTCGTGTAGCTTTGCGCGAAATTCAAAAACAAACAAAAAATAGTATCATATTAAATAGCTTACAAGTATCTAAAACCCTCTATTTGTTTGGTGATAACTTACGATCTCTACATTATCATCACTTAACTAAATAAAATGATGCTCAATGTAACTAAACAAAAGAGAATCCTCAATAGCCGCAGCACTTGAAATTATTTTAGGCAGGATTAGAGTAAATTATCTATGGGACCTTAGGCATGGTCAAATAAATCAGTCGAAAGAGTTTGACCTCCTGAGTCCAAAACTGTAATTAGATCTCAAATCGGTCAAGAGATGACAGAGCTATGAGCTTAAAGTTTATACTTGGAAAAAAAAAATTAACTCAGAGCCGTTCTATGAGCCGCTATGCCGCGGCTAAAAATCTGTGGACAACTAGAGATATATATTAACATATATACGTCTTTGGAAAAATTTTGACTAGCCAAGGCAGGATCTGTCTTAGTAAAATTGGAATACTTTTTCACTTTAAAATCTCCATTCATGGTAACTTAATTCGTTACCATAGCGACTAATATAACCGTTGGATTTGAGTCATGAAATGAAATTAAACCTGAACAGTTTGACTTCTGCCTGAGGTATTTGCATATTCAAGATTTTTTTTTTATCGTGTAATCCAATTTTTGGTTCTTTCATGATAGAAATTTGCTAACTGTGTTTAATCAAAAGTTCTTCAGCGTGCATAGAATCAACATTATCTCGGTCATCAAATCATTCGTCCAAAAAAAAAATAGCCATAAACCACTTTTAAATCTCAAGGCACACCAAAACAAAAATTTCGAGAAAGGACAAAATATATATATTTGCTTTATTTAAAGATACGAACCCTTTGAAAAGGATGGTTGAAAATTAACAGAAAGGAAAGATAAAGTAATCCTTCTGACATCCAAAACCAAGGATAAAACAAAACAGAAACCGTTCACTTTTCAAAATGTGCAATGGAAACAGTTTCATAAAGAAAATGTATTAGCATGTTTGGAGTTATCAATGGAGACTCGTGCATTTTTCAGGCATTTTATTCAAAACATTAATTTTAGATTCCACGTTATTTTAGAATGA
Source organism: Limulus polyphemus (assembly GCF_000517525.1). Taxonomy (NCBI): domain Eukaryota; kingdom Metazoa; phylum Arthropoda; class Merostomata; order Xiphosura; family Limulidae; genus Limulus; species Limulus polyphemus. Next base: position 132,945 of record NW_013667986.1, on the reverse strand, counting down.
AATACGCAGGTAATACAGCTGGAGTTGCATATCCTAACTTGAAATATGGATCATCTTTGGGATGTATAACGTTACTAATATTCTCGGTACGTGTAGCTTTGCTCTTATTATACAACTAAATATGTATTTCTTAACTAAGACTACTTTGCAAAACATTACCAATAATTTTCAAATTACAATCTAAAATATACAGAAAACTCATTTGTTTTATGTCTAATTTTGTAAAATAAAAACACTTTCCTCACTATTCTGAGGTAATTGTTTCTTATTAAATGGATAATATAAATGTATTACTGTTATCTACAATAACGCTTTATTTCTACTACTGTGTCATTTCTGTTCAGATCTGAAAAAAACTTCAATTTCTTCAGCCCTGAAAATATTTTATGCCAGATATTTCTAGCTGATTTTTTTCACTCCTTTGCTGCTTAAAATCATGTCCTTGATGGACCGTCCTGATGTGTCTAACAAGAACACCCTTTTCTGTTCGTTTTACAAACAACGTTTTTTTATTTTTTCTGAAACTCCTTCTGATACACGTTGAAACAATCAGTCTCTCTATCCTAATAAACCTAACAATTAATTCATGTAAAATATGTTTTATTGTATATTAATAAGTTACTTTTTTCTCGTAAAAAACTATACTCTAGCAATAGTTAACTCATCCACTGTTCTATTTATCGTTCGCTCACTAAAAATTGTATTTTTATTAACTTGAAAAGCTACTGATTTTCACCTGTTGTACACTATAATATCCACTGCATATTCTTGTTAACATTTCTCACTGTCGTAAAACTGTTTCTCTCCCTCCCTGTAACTCTGCGGTAAGCTTGCAAACTTATAATGCTAAAATTCGAGTTCGATCCCTGTGATTGGCACAACACAAACAACTCTCTCCTAAGTTCAACGCCCTATACTACTACATGGCTGTTGGGTCGGTAACCTAAGAAAGGTCAACTTGGTGGTCACCAAGTTCATCGTGTAGCTTTGCGCTAAACAACAAACAAGCAATCGTTTTAACTTGAAAAACTTTTGTTGTTTATCTATTCTAGAACTATAGTATTTACTATTTGTGTTCCTCTAAAAGTGGTTACAGTGTTGTTCTCGTAAAATCAGGTTCAAACGATTGGTTCTCGCTCTTGGAGGTATTTTCTTTGTTCTCTTTCGCCCCTGTAAAACTGTCTTTTCTGCTACAATATACAAACAGTCTCTAACATTTCCTCCACTATAAATACGTTTTATCGGTCTAAATCAACATAATAAATCTGATATGCATATTATATATGTGTGTGTGTGTGTGTATGTAGCAGAATATATTTATAAAGTGCTAAAAAACTGTTTCAAAAGTAAGCTGGTACTGGTGTAAAATTTCAAATATATATATATTTTAGTTTGTGTCATTTTTTTCTGTGCGTTTATTTATTTTGAATTATTGCGCTTAAGTATGCAGTTACCATTTCAAGGAATTCCCAGAATTCATTGACACTAACAAAATTCCACGATTTTCAGAAATTCCAGGACGTCTGGACACCGTGGTGAAAACTTGTTTTCTTGTTGTTTTTATGGACGTGGACGAATATGATGTAAATATTGAGTAATTTGTTAGGTTTCTTTTCTTAGAAAAAGATCGCTACACAAGAAAACATAATTATCTTTTTTTCTTTGTTTTTGGGGTTATTATTTGAGCGTTTAAAATGATATGTAGCTCAGAAGCAAAGACCGATAACGAAACCAAATCCTGGGTGAAATTTGGATATTTGAAAGTTCTTCAAGGTCTTTGGTATGTTAAATGGGGTTCACTTTCCACTAATTGTCTTTTTTTTGTTTCACGTGACATTTGTAATTATCTACAACATTTAAAACGTTAGCTATAAACAGAATATTCAGAATATACATTCTCATATGCACTAAAAAGTTTAATTTAAATTTTCCATCTATTTTTCTCAAGCTCTGCAAAATTATTAACAATCCATTAAATTGAGACTACAAAAAAAATCAAAAATTTGCACTTGTATTAGCACATAACATTATACGTGCTCCGCATTTAGTATCATTTAAATATAGTGAATTTTATTCAAATAAAGCCAAGAATTTTATACTTAGAATTGTAAACCTCAAGTGCCAGAGCTATATGTGCAGAAAATAAAGTTTAAATAAAGAATTGGTAAAAGTAGTAAATCTTTCGTAACTCTTGCCCTTCTGTTTAATTGCGCCAAGAAAGCCAGATGTAATTAAACGATCAGAATAGAATTTGCCGAACGATCAGTTTTAAGAGAATGACATAATAATTTTCTCAGAGTAACTTGAAAGAGGAGGGGTTGAAGCAATCATAATATATAAAATTTTAAAACGATCTTGTTTCCCCACAGTCTCTCCATCCGGTTCGTACCAGTTAGACAGCTTTACAAGAAGGGTATACAAGTTGGATAACCTCTGATAATTTCTATAAAGCTTTTTCTATATAAGAAAAGTCTTATCCCATTCATTAAGTCCTATGAAATGCTTTCCAATATCGTAACACCAGTTAATTTTGTGTGAGATAATATCCTCACACCAGTTAGTTTGTGAGAGATAATACTTTCACACCAGTTATTTTCGTGGCAGATAATACCGTCACACCAGTTAGTTTCGTGGAAGATAATACCGTCACACTAGTTAGTTTCATGGAAGATAGTAGTCACACTAGTTAGTTTCATGGCAGATAATACCGTAACACTAGTTAGTTTCATGCCAGATAATACCGTCACACCAGTTAGTTTCATGGCAGATAATACCGTCACACCAGTTAGTTTCATGGAAGATAGTAGTCACACTAGTTAGTTTCATGGCAGATAATACCGTCACACTAGTTAGTTTCATGGCAGATAATACCGTCACACTAGTTAGTTTCATGGCAGATAATACCGTCACACTATTTA
>NW_013667986.1:117822-129258 GCF_000517525.1 Limulus polyphemus | reverse complement strand
ACTCTTTTACCAACGAATAGTGGGATTGACCGTAACATTATAACGCCCCCACGGCTGAAAGGGCGAGCATGTTTGGTGTGACGGGGATTCGAACCCGCGAAAACCGATACACGTTAACTCTCTCGTGAGTGAGGACAAAATATAACGTACAAGTGAAGCGCCTCTTTCAGATTGTGTTTGTGACGTCAAAATTATGTCAGCATTACCTAAACCATTCAAAATCAGGTAAACCTGGATTATACAGTTTTATCTTACCACGTGACAGTTGGGTCGGTAGCCTCACAAGGACAAATTGGCGATCACCATAATCCAACATATAACTTAGAAGACAAAAACAATCTATATTGGCATCATTTAAAGAAGCCACAAGCCCAAGGGTTGGCTATGTTTGCAAGTAGTTACTAGTTGACTGTCATCTTCTAAAACTAAGTAAAATACACAAAGTTATGTAACGTATTTAATTTAGAAACATAGAAGGTACACTTTATTATATCAAATACCACAAGTATTTATATATGCGTCTTATTTAACCTAATGTCATAATAATAAAATTGGGTTTAATAACTGTTACTTCTATTGCAGTGAAACAAACACCACTCCTGGTGGTGGTTTTCCTATTGGTCAACATGTGCTTCCTTGTTTTTTAACTTTCACGTTGCATGTCATATTAATTTTTCTCGGTTGAATTATCAAAAGAAACTAATGAAATACGCCATATCATATCAACATGTTCTTAAAGTAACTTGTATTAATCACGTGTAATTCATAAGTTCAACTTATAACGGTGATAAATAACACTAACGATAGATGTAACTCGATAGAGTGTAATTCGATGAGTAAACTTTCAGTAACTCGAAGTGCTTACATCAGTCAATGCATAAATATGACATATATCTCTATATTTAGTCGGTACACATTGTTCTCAGAAAATAGTTATAACTATGCTAGATTGTAAAGTACGTATGAAGCACTTGACTCGAACATTTACTGTTAAAAAAAGGGTGTTGCGTGCAATGAAAAATGAAGATGAAAGATTTATCAAAGATGACACGCCTGTGAACTTGAGTCTAAGGATGGAGATACCACTAATCTTAAAGATTCTTTAAATGATAAAAGTTAAAAGGGTTATAAATAGCTCTGACAAGGAGAATTCGGAATACTAAATGCAAAAGCTGCTAGAAACCAACGATATCTTGCAAAAGACAGCCTTCTTCCTGTTAGGTGTACATTTACAAGCCCTAGTTGTTAATACCGAAATGAAAGTAAACACAGAAATAAATAAGCTGAAACCTGAGTAAAAAAAAAACTCACTTAGGAATAATTAAAGTAAAAATAATAATAACATAATAAGTAAAATGTAAGCCATCCAGAACTTATGAACACCTCATTAATAGTAGACTAATTGTCTATCTGAATGAAGAATCTATATATCTGTTGTTTGTATGTTAGCATGTAAACTTGTTTTATTATAAATGGTAACAACTAAGAAAAAGGGATCTAACACACACACACCCCACTCTTCTATGAATATTTTATACATTTGTATCTTCTTTTGTGCAAATCTCACCATGTGATCAGTTGTGTATCTTCTTGTACTAACAATAAACAAAACAAAAGAAGATACAAATGTATAAAATATTCATAGAAGAGTGGGGTGTGTGTGTGTTAGATCCCTGCGAATCTCACCATGTGATCAGTTGTGTATCTTCTTGTACTAACAATAAACAAAACAAAAGCATGGAAACTGCTTGGATATGTCGGGTACAAAATTCGAAAATCATAAAAGAGTCTTCTCTGCAGTACTTTGTAATGAAATATGATGAATCGGGAAGAACATTTCCATGAACACCAAGTTTGCCCCCTAACGTATCATATGTGAACTTCTTCCATCACCAGGTATTAGAAGGACTAAACGGCGATGACACACATGCTGTTCTGACTCCATATATATATATATATATATATATATTCTACCAGAAGCACTGGATAAAAGATGGCACACTATAGGTGCATATCGAGGTAGGCCGTCATCTTGGACAATTTTCCCGAAAGGGGGCCGAAGACCGCCTGAAGGGGTCACCTGTTTTAACCACAACAGTAGTGTGTTGTCTGTTGGTCAGTCAGTAGACACTAAAATGGCGTCACTTAAGGGGCGCTTAACGCTGCAATTTGTACTGTAGTGACGTCAGTAGAACATGCGCATGTCATGAATCACGAGAAGAATTGTACACTCAGAAGGTTACAACATAGTATGACATATGAACTTTAAAAGCAAGAAATAAAAATATTTATTAATCTTTCTTTTGTTTTTATTTACTCTTGAAACAAAACGCTTTCGAGGACCTTGCGGAAGTGCCTCTAATCTAATATAGCTGCTATAATAGTGCCTCTAATCTAATGTAGCTGCTCTAATAGTGCCTCTAGTCTAATATAGCTGCTATAATAGTGCCTCTAGTCTAATATAGCTGCTATAATAGTGCCTCTAATCTAATGTAGCTGCTATAATAGTGCCTCTAGTCTAATATAGCTGCTATAATAGTGCCTCTAGTCTAATATAGCTGCTATAATAGTGCCTCTAGTCTAATACAGCTGCTATAATAGTGCCTCTAGTCTAATATAGCTGCTATAATCTGGGACATCATCCTGAGGTCAAATTTAGTTAATCCACTTGATATTACTTGGGTTTTTTTTTGGTTTTTTTTGCAAGAAATATATTCAGGTTAACGCTACGCTACCAGAAAACCTGATATACATGACATTATAATTATAATAATAACTCTTACATTTACATACGTAATTTGCTTGCCTTTATATTATCTTTCTGATTTGTAAAGATTTCAGATACAGATAATTCAAAATTTACAACTTGAAAAAACACAACATAAGTTCACTTAGACCGAGAAACTTCATATGTGATTAGCGTATGTTAGCTATCAGCTAACTTTCTATTCTTAACTATAATTAGAACCTTGTAATAAACTGTTATGAACCTCAGAAGTTTTGGCTAAGCGTTCTTTTTCTAATTATTTCTAAATTATACTATTTTTCGTGATGAGATGTTAAAACACACACAGCTATATCGTCAGACACTACTGCTGAGCTTAACTGCGGCTTCAAAATAAAAATACAATTTGAGAAACAAAATTATGATTAATTCAATAGAAAAAACATTCAAGGAGACAATCATATTATGTTTTTCTTACAATCACGAAACTTTGCTCAAATTATAGAGTGTATCGAAAAGACTATCAATCAATCAATCGGTAGATCGATAAGCTGTATATTAAATTAGTCTAATGTTTTTTGTGAGGCAGTTTATATTACGTCATCGTTTAATCATGCTCCAATATAGTTTAGTGGTTTCTAACGTTCTTCCTCACATCACTGCCGTCTACACAACTATGTTTTCCAGGACTGAATAAGGTAAATTAGGAAGCTGCGCTAACAGGCGTCCAATATATCATGACTATGGTTGAAATGACAACTAAAACGCTAGGAGATTGCCAAAGTCAACCGGTGTGTGGTCCGCCGCCACTGACCGGCCGTTAGCGAGTGATGAATGAGCGTTGGTTCTGCAATGAAGGCACAGGACACGCAATCACCCGTGTGACATGTACACGAAAAATGTCTACTCCAAGCGGAGGTTTTTGACATAAATGCGAGTTTTTATCTGAACAGTTTTACGGTATCCGTGAAATTAAATGTCTTTCTAGTTTCTGCTAGTCACTGGTGCCAACTTGACTGCAATTACAGTTAACCATATCTACGATCAAACGATCCATACACAATTTTTCTCTATCTCTCGATATAATGCTAGGGAATACGAAATTATATATCAGTCAGAGTAAAATAAGATAATCAACTGTTTTTTACTTGATTTTATATATATGTATATATACTTAATTATGTTGTTCTCTGAAAGCCCTAACTTTGTGTATTACGTTTACATACTAGCGGTAGAGAAGTTTTATGTGTTTGTTTGTTTTAGCCACATTGAGCTATTTGCTGTATCCACCGCGGGGAATCGAACCCCGGATTTTAGCACTGTAAGCCCATAAACTTATCGCTGTCCCACCGAGGTTGAGTAAAAAGGTTTGGCAAAATAATGAAAAAAATCTCAAATCTTGGTGTGTTCACCAGGGGCAACATGAAGCAATTAGACAATGTAACTGTGCACTCTTTATTCTGAATTTATCTGTATGTACATAGTTTATTATTGTTTGGTTGGTTGGTTTTGTCAGAGAAAGGTTCTAAATATGTGATATTAAGAAGGTCTTTCAAATTTGCACACAGGCACGATTGTTGGTGAACGTCTGGCTCGATCTTCAGTGTCAAGAACATCCATAATAACGAACGTGTCCTAAGTGTCAGAAGTGATGTCAGCATGGATATCGAAAAATAAAACAACATCAGACAAACAGTATATTGTTCGAAAAACCAAGTCGACAGATCATGACAGTCGAGTATTAACACGAGTACCGAGACGAAAACAAAAGAATACGCCGTCAAAGGTGTGCGCAGAACTTATCGTTAACCTAAAACAACCAATCTCTATCAAAAGAACTCGAGGAGAGGGAGGGTACACAAGATAGGTTATCATGATAAGGCTGCCAATCAGAAATTTCTGATAACACTAAAAAAGCTCGAAGAAAATTCTTTCAAGGACATAGAAGATCACGTGGTTTGGTCAGATGAATCATTTTTTACACTCTTCCCATGTGGTGAAAATCAAAAGAAGATTACAACATTAAATGACTTGCACCAACAATTAAACAAGGTGGACTCTGTGATGTATGGGCTTTTTTTCCTTTTCTTTTTGAATAGATTAGGGTCTGTGATCTCATTGAGGTGTGGCTGCAGACCTAGTTTACTCCATGATAAAAGTTATTTTTCCCATACGGAGCAAGGCACCAGTTCATACTGCTGTAGCTGTAAAGATCGGTTTAAATAATATGACAAAGAGATTGGCACCTAACTTAGCCATCACAGTCACCAAATTTAAATGCCATTTAGCTTGTATGGTCAGCTATGTCATAATTTGCAGAAGTACGATGACCTGTTCTCTAGCATTTGGAAATCAAGAACCGGACTAGTGTAGCCAACTTAGCGATCTCTTCGCTAGATCTAGCGACTTTTGGTTCCCAAGCGACAAAAGTTTACCAAAGCAACTAGCCAAAAATCCAGCAAATTTCACTGCGACAATTGTATATCATAAAAGGTAGTGTAGGTTATAGCCCAATTTGTATAGTTACACTACCTTTTATGGGTTATAGCCCAATCTTGATAAAAAATAATTATAAGATAGAACTAAATTAACTTGTGCTGATAATAAAAATTATGTCTAAGCAGACAACATATAACTGCAATAAAATAATTATATATGTATATAATTTATCGTGTTCCTAAACATTAGGTCTAGCAATAAATCTGCAATCGTTTTAATTTTCATTACAGTTAGATATAATTCTCAAGCTTTAATTTTTTCATAACTTAATGTGAAGAAGAATTATAAGATAAATGATTAGAGTATTGTATGTTTAGATAAGCAGTGGCTAGCTCTGTCTCTATGTGTGTTTTATCCTAAGTGTAGTAAATAAACTAAGTAATCTTAACGTTAGGCCAATTACATTTTTTATGCGCTAAGACGACATCGATTTTCATTTTAGGATATTCAGTGCTCAAAGTGCAAAGAGGAATGTGTTATAATATATCAACCCCGCTACGTCTGCTATATCCAGTGCCGATGCGACCTTTCGTTCAAAGCCAGGGCTCATCAGGCCAGCTTGGGTGTGTATCGGATTAAACAAGTGAACTGTTATTATTATCAATTTTTAGTTAAGTCGGTTTATTTGTAATTAAGCATAAAGCTACACAATGGGCTATCTGTGCTCTGCCCCCCCCACGGGTATCAAAACCCGGTTTCTAGCGTTGTAAGGTCCGCAGACATACCGCTGTGCCACTGGGGGGTGGGGGCTTTAGTTAGGTCATTTAGAGGTAAGAATTATTGAAACAACGTTACTTGTTTTTATTTTATTTAATCCTCTTTATATTTCATGCACTCGACTCGTAATCTAAGGGTCGTGGGTTCGAATCCCGGTCCCACCAAACAAGCTCGTCCTTTCAGCCGTGGGGGCGTTATAATGTGACGGTCAATCCCACTATTCGTTGGTAAAAGAGTAGCCCAAGAGCTGGAGGTGGGTGGTGATGACTAGCTGCCTTCCCTCTAGTCTTACACTGCTAAATTAGGGACGGCTATCGCAGATAGCCCTCGTGTAGCTTTGAGCGAAATTAAAAAACAAACAGTTAAATGTCAACTAATACGTATTTCTTGAGTGAAAACTGTACTATGTCATCTCCTCGTTAAAGACATAAACTGTTTTCATACGTTAGAAGTTCTGGATTTCGTAATTTATACTTTTATATCAATTCTTCTCATACTTACCAGATTTTGTTTTACACTCTACATCGTTCGTTACCGTATTAGCTATTTGATAATCATGAATTCTATTGTTTAGTTGAACTTTCTCTAATAAGATATGTTTGTGCAACATTTTAAACACGTGGAACTGAGAAAACAATTGCAAGGATGAATTAATAACAAGGATAAAAGAAGCATTTCAAGTTCATCAAAACTCTGAGATATTTCATCTAATATACTCATAAAAGTGACCTAACTATACAGACATTGCCAAACTTGGAAACAAAGCAAAACATAACGTCATCAAATGTAAGCTAAATCAACATAAGAACTTTTCAAGTCAAAGGAATATATATATATATATATATTGTTTATATTTCTTCTGTTTGTTTGAAGTATATAGTACTTCATTTCAATATATAATTAGTGCTTCTTGGCAAACATCATTTATTTAACTATTTCATTTGTAAATATTAACAGCAAACACTATTAATGATATTTTATATACGAACAGAGCCAATGACGTTTAACACTAAATCTGAGAGTCATATAAACCGTCATGACCAGTACATTATTCGTTTCCTACTCGCTTCAAGAGCTTCATACAATTAAGATTTCGAGAAATAATTTAACATGGATGATCTCTGTGGTTGAATCACTCCATTGGCATTGTGACTATACTTTTACATTGTCAAAATTGGATTTAAGGTTTAAAATGGTGCTATCGTTCATGGGTTACTAAATAAGTGTATTCTTTGCAATCTATTTGATCTAAGTGATAATTCACTTAGTAACCAAGTTTTCACATCTGGGATGCAAAGTTAAGAAAGTGTTATCAATCTTAATCAAAAGTTACAACTAGCGTTAACGTAACCACAAACAGAAACGAAAACAAAGGATCTACCAGTGTCAGCAGGATGTCATTTACTCATATGTGTTATACCACACTTGTTAATCCCAATGTCAGACCAGCTGTTTAGTGTTTTCCAAACGTTATTTAACTATCAAGTTCTGTAATCACTGTAAAATGTAACGTATAAAAGTTCCTTAAGCGCATAAAATTTACACTTGACCAAAGTAATATCAGATGTTGTGTAGTTTAACTGTAGCTGCCAACTATCTGAGGCTTGTCAATTTGCAGTATAATTAATTACTGTAATATTTGAACTTGTCCACATGTCTGATAGGTAAGACTAATTGATCGCTTTTGGTTTTTTTTTCTTATAACACTGGAGAATGTTCTATTGATATTCTTGCCAGCAACGTGTGCAGAGAAGACTTAAGACTTTTCTTGGTATCAACGGAACTTAAATTGATTTTATTTTTTTCTATTTTAATAAATTTGTAAAATAAAAAGTGGAGTGGGTGGAACATGTTTTAATTATTGAATTGTATTAATCAAGCCCAGTATCGGTATGCTGAAGAAGATCTATTTGAATTACATAAATTTCCATGGGTGGAAACATTTCAGTGAAACGAATCTTAAACTCTAATGAATTTGTTCAATTTTTAAACATCTGCTTAAAACTTCGAGTTCACTGAAACGATACCCTTGACATTAATTCCAGGAGGAAAAAAATATTACAAATAATTTCTGCATTGTTTTGTTTGACATATTTTGAAACTTTCTGTTCAATCTAAAAAGCACTAAGTAAAAACTATGTATGCAGTCCATACCAGAATTCTTTTTCTTTGTACATTTTCAAGCAGTCTTAAACAGTTTGATGAATTTTTTGTTGTAACTTATAGACTGGTTGGTAATTCCAGTGAACCTGTATATGAGTATTTACTTTTGTTTGTGTAGAGGACTGTTTATTTTAGAGCAAAGCCACAATAGGCTATCTGCTGTGTCCACCGCGGGGAATCGAACCCCATATTATAGCATTGTAAGTTTAGTAAACTTGCTGTTGTCCCACCGGGGGACAATATTTAGTATTCATATTGGTGGAAAGAACAATGGAGTGTTTAAAAAGTACGGGAGAACACACTGTGATTTGTTAACCGATTAAATTCATTTAGACATTTGATTGCTTAGTGACCTCTTACGACGTCTTCAACAGCGCATATCCTGAAAAAAAAATAATGGAATCTCTGTGCAGTGGTAAAATATTTTGTGCCAACTAAGTCCTAATACATTTACGGCCCTTAACTTAAGCACGCGCATGCAAGCTGCATTTGAGGCATTTAATTTGTTTATAATTACCAGTCATTCGTCGGTCAAGACTACATAACCAGATGCATACCCGAGTCGTACAAAAATATGACTAATATATCACCTATTTTGTTTTTGAATTTCGCGCAAAGCTACACGAGGGCTATCTGCGCTAGCCGTCCCTAATTTAGCAATGTAAGACTAGAGGGAAGGCAGCTAGTCATCACCACCCACCGCCAACTCTTGGGCTACTCTTTTACCAACGAATAGTGGGATTGACTATCACATTATAACGCCCCCACGGCTGAAAGGGCGAGCATGTTTGGTGTGACAGGGATTCGAACCCGCGACCCTCAGGTTGCGAGTCGAGTGCCTTAACCACCTGGCCATGCCGGGCCTATATCACCTATAGTTTATATAGCATCTCCGCATCATAAGATATTATTTGCATCTTTGTTTTCAAGTAAAAATAATCATAATAGTACAGGAACGGCGCTCCAATCTGCTCTGGCCCCACTACACCACTGTTTGCAGCAAATAATGTTAATGATTTGCTATAAAGCTTAATTACCAGGCTAAATAATAGTGATGTGTAACATTTTATTTGACATGTTTTGTTGATTAATTCAAAATATTTATTTTCAAGATACTTTTTCGCCTATGTTTTCATATAAACGAGGGTAAATGTTATTCCAAAACAGTCACGGGCTTTTTTCTTGCCCTCAATTTAGGCTCCTAAAATTCTTCCCTAATTTCTCAGGTTGACAAAAGCGCCATAGCGGCGCGACGTCAGCGACACAAACCAATATACTGATTATTTCCCCCAATTTTTCTATTTCTCCTTTTTATTTTCCTTTATTTATCTTTCCATCTCATTCTCCTTTCCAACTTTTGCCTTTTTCTTCTTTTTCATGACCCAAAATTATTCCCGAGTTTTTTAAAATCTCAAAATTATTCCAATCCTTTTTTTGGGCAGTTATTTTCAAGAAAAACATTTTAGTTTTAATTCCTGCATATGCACTGGGTACTGAATCATTTTGAATATTTTAGCCTGTATAGGTGGGATATAAATAATTGATTAAGAGTGATTTTGATGCTTCTGGCTTTCGCATTTTTTCTTTCTTAACAAATCGCAAAATTATTTAGAAATTATTATTGACCCTGTTGTAGCTGAAGCGCTGAATCAATCCATTATAGACCCGGCATGACCAAGTGGTTAGGGCGTTCGACCTGCAATCTGCGGGTCGCGGGTTCGAATCCCCGTTCCACCAAACATGCTCGCCCTTTCAGCCGTGAGGGCGTTATAATGTGACGGTCAATCCCACTATTCGTTGGTAAAAAAGTCGCCCAAGGGTTGGCGGTGGGTGGTAATGACTAGCTGCCTTCCCTCTAGTCTTACACTGCTAAATTAGGGACGGCTAGCGCAGATAACCCTTGTGTAGCTTTGCGCGAAATTCAAAACAAACAAACAAACAATACTTTTAAGAAGCCATTTAACAAAGTTTAAAATTCTGTTGGATGATCAATATGATTTCACTAGGAGGAATTCAGTAATTCTATAAATATTTTGACATTATTTGACGAGGTTACTTCTTTTGTTGATGAAGGTAAAGATGTGATTTTGGTATATCTGGTTTTCAGAAAACTTTTGACAAGGTCCCCCATACAAACCTTATTAAGAAAAATGTCTGTATGGTGTGTGTGTGGGATAAGTTGACTCATTAGATCGAAAAATGGCTGGAGGAAAAAAAAAGCAGATGATTGTTATCAATGGAATTCAGTCAAACTGGATTAATTTCACAAGTGGAGTATCTCAGGGCACGATGTTGAGGTATTTGCTTTTTTTCATTTACATCAGTGACATGGATAAAGAAATGTTCGATAAATTGCTTAAATTTATTGAGAATATTAAAGTCTTGGGTGTTGTTGACTGTGAGGATACTGCTGTTGCTGCTTTACAAAAAAAGATTTAGATTATTTAATGAGTTGGATGAATAACTGGCAGATTGCTTGTAATTATAATAAATACAAGGTAATGCATGTGGGTTATTATAATTTAAATTGTGAACATAATTTTGATAGGAATAGCGTGTTTTAGAAGGAATGGATATTGATGTTTAGGTTGATCATCGATTTGTGCTGTTATTAGTGGTAGAGTGAATATAATTTTGATGGGAATAGCGTGTTTTAGAAGGAATGGATATTGATGTTTAGGTTGATCATCGATTTGTGCTGTTATTAGTGGTAGAGTGAATATAATTTTGATGGGAATAGCGTGTTTTAGAAGGAATGGATATTGATGTTTAGGTTGATCATCGATTTGTGCTGTTATTAGTGGTAGAGTGAATATAATTTTGATGGGAATAGCGTGTTTTAGAAGGAATGGATATTGATGTTTAGGTTGATCATCGATTTGTGCTGTTATTAGTGGTAGAGTGAATATAAATTTGATGGGAATAGCGTGTTTTAGAAGGAATGAATATTGATGTTTAGGTTGATCATCGATTTGTGCTGTTATTAGTGGTAGAGTGAATATAATTTACTTGTTGTTGAATTTAATCGCTAACATAGCTCCTAAATAGCTCCTAAATTTCGGCATTTGTTTCTGCTATATAAAAGCTTGCTAAGGAGGGAGTTCTCAGGACCAGATCAGAAGTGGTGTTATGTGTGTGACACCACATTATCACGTCAAGCTAGGTATGATCCGAATAGGAAAAGCTGAAGGACTCCCGTGATCGAAGACACGGAAGTGCATTTGTACCCTATCAACGCCTGTGTAAAATAAGTCAAAAATTAGTAGAAATCTATGCTTGGGAATTATTACGAAAATATCTTTGTTAAAACAGACTGAAGATACCAATTATCA
>NW_013667986.1:112743-116822 GCF_000517525.1 Limulus polyphemus | reverse complement strand
CTCAGTTATATGTAGTGGATTCAGGACAATATGTAGCATGTTTGCTCAGTTATATGTAGTGGATTCAAGGACAATATGTAGCATGTTTGCTCAGTTATATGTAGTGAATTCAGGGACAATATGTAGCATGTTTCTTGGAAAGAAAGTTTTATATTTCTTTTATTTATTTCTTTTGTATGTTGTCAGTTTTATACGGAATAGTGTTGGTTTCCAGTGGTTTCCCGTCATTTTTGACAGGCTTTCACGCTAGTAATTTAATAGAACATCAATGGACATCCTTATTCCGAAAATATCTGGATGATACATTTTATTAATACAAACATATCACGCTTAGTTCATGGAATTTGAAATAATAAAAAAAACGAAACACGAAATGATGGCTACAGAGCGACATGATCGTTTTCAAGGAAGCTGACTTCATTCTCAGAAGTTTCTGGTTGATTAAATTCTTAAACATTGCTGTTATTTTTTCTGAAAATAATGACTTTAACAATTTATACACGTACTATTAAATCGTTTTAACTACTTATTTGTAACCTTTTTCGATAAATATGATAATTGTCTAAATTAATATTGACTTCTACTGTTTTTTTTCTACTGTTGCCTATGTCTCATTTCATATCAGACCTATTTCAAAGTCCTACCATAAACGTTCATGACGTCATAGCATAAATTCGTGATGTTTGTTTGTTTGTTTTTAAAAATAAAGCTTCATAATGGGCTATCTGTGCATTTCCGACAACGAGTATCAAAACCCGGTATTTAGCATTATAAGCCTTAAGACTTACCGCTGAGCCATTGTTTTTTGGCGTATAACCATAGGCGCTGAGGGTGGGGGGGAGAAGAACGTTGAGGCAGTGTAACATGGAAAGTAACCCGGATGTAACTATTATAGCAGGAAGGTTTTGAATTGGCGAGATGTTTCGAACTAATAGGTGTCTGATTGTAATTAGCTTATGCTCTGTTTTAGCTAAAACAAAACCGACTAATGAACTTTTAAAGGGTTTATACAGTCTAGTATTCTACTTCATTAAATAAGTTCATGTTTACACAATATTTTTAGTCGTCTTGCTCCTTTAACTTTCACTATACTCGATACATGTTTAAACAACATTTTTAGTCGTCTTGCTCCTTTAACTTTCACTATACTCGATACATGTTTAAACAACATTTTTAGTCGTCTTGCTCCTTTAACTTTCATTATACTCGATACATGTTTAAACAATATTTTTATTCGTCTTACTCCTTTAACTTTCATTATACTCGATACATGTTTAAACAATATTTTTATTCGTCTTACTCCTTTAACTTTCATTATACTTGATACATGTTTAAACAATATTTTTAGTTCTTACTCTTTTAGTTTTCATTATACTCGATACATGTTTAAACAATATTTTTAGTCGTCTTACTCTTTTAGTTTTCATTATACTCGATACATGTTTAAACAATATTTTTAGTCGTCTTACTCCTTTAACTTTCATTATACTCATTAAAGCATAAAGTAACACATCCTGATATATTATATTAAATCGTATCACTTTGTTTTGAAATATTTTAAACTATTTTATTCTTTTCTTTTACATAACGTTATTCAACTTCATATAGCCTTTTAGCATATAATTGTGAGATAACAACAACAACATCATAATATTTATGGGGATTTTTTGTAAGTCATTTATTAACTTCTTATTTAGTAATCTAAATTCATTTATGTATTTGAATAATATTGGGGCATTATGCCTAATTTATTATTCGGTATTATACAGTGGGCCAACCGTTTGATGATGATATTACAGGTTTCTTTTTTTCATCAAAGCTATTAGGTCTATACGTCACAGATTATATTGTACATTAAGTCTGTAATATCAACGTCTTATTATATATTCATCATCGTCAGGAAAAAGTATATTTCCAGTTAGAGCTTTAAATACTGAAATAACGTTTATCTAAACTTGACGAATGTTACACAAGAAGAAAACAGATCTAGGCTAAAAAAGAAAAACACATTTGATGACCTGGGAAGTTCCAAAGTCTATGAATTGATAGTAGACGGAGAACACATTGAAAAATAAAGCTTAAAAGACGAAGTACTTATGACAGGAACAGAACAAAATATACAGCCAAATTATAGTAGAATAGAGAAATCTAATTACTGTGATAAGTATGTTAAAAAAAGATAGGACAAAAAATATGTCAAAGTTAAAAAAGTTAGAAGAAAATCAAGTTGATAGGAAAATTAAGAAGTGGTAATTTGAAAGGAGGAAAGAAGAAATAGATTAAAGATGGAATCAGAAAATTGAAAAAGAGAGAGAAAGAAAGAGCAGTGCATATTAGGAGTTGTGAGGCGACGAGGAAAAAGCGAAAGAAGAAGTCAAACGGTTGGAAATGAAGAAATAAGTGTGTAAATAACTGGATTTGTAGAACGTTAAGAGACACATTACGAATTAAAATTTAATTAGATATGTAGTAACTCGTTTGAAAAAAAAAAACAGTGTTAAAAATTTGTAATTTACTTTAATGAATGAAATACTATTCAGAATACAGATATGTATAGTTTGACGTGCATTGACAGAATCCTTTAATACGAAGAGTAAACGTTTTATGGCATAATTACTATTGTTATAACTAAATTCTTCTCATATTTTATACATATTCGTCTTCACTTCTAATGTAGGAGGCCCGGCATGGCCAGATGGTTAGGGTGGGTTCGAATTCCCATCCCACCAAACATGCTCGCCCTTTCAGCCGTGGGGGCGTTATGATGTTCACGGTCAATCCCACTATTCCTTGGTAAAAGAGTAGCCCTAGAGTTAACGGTAGTCTTTCACTGCTGAATTAGGGACGGCTAGCGCAAATAGCCCTCGTGTAGCTTTGCGCGAAATTCATAACGAACAAACAAACATAATGCAGGCTGTGGCGTAGTACTTACAGAGTTTAATATGCTTCAGGATGGCGGTAAATATTTTTAAACACTATAATATACGTATCAGCGGATATTCATTCTCTACGAATAAACCACAAAAACAGACATAATAAAACTATTAAAAACCATATTTTCTATTTTAATTCTTGACTTCCTTTTAATGGTTATCCTGGGTCGCTCCACGGATTTTGGAATCGTACACTAAACTTCAGAAGGAAAATATTAAACATCTTGGGGTGTTGGATTGAGATATTAAATGTTTAGAAAAATCTTTATTAAGTGTAAACTAATTAGATGTTTAGTTTATTCGTTTTTGTTTTTTTATAAGTTTTGTTCCACACAAGTGGTGATAAAGTACCTACTTAGCTGTAACCTTTATGGTGTAGTGAATAGAACATACCGAAAAAAAATACTGCTTACGAAAGATGAATAATAAGTTATT
Organism: Limulus polyphemus; assembly: GCF_000517525.1. Lineage (NCBI taxonomy): Eukaryota > Metazoa > Arthropoda > Merostomata > Xiphosura > Limulidae > Limulus > Limulus polyphemus. The sequence goes on along the minus strand of NW_013667986.1, from coordinate 113,454 downwards.
TGAAAACTACCATCTTTCTCGAAAGTGTTTTCTTGCTTTAACTGAAGCACTTCACTGAGGAATAATATATAACACTCTCTCTCTCTCTCACTCACACACAAACATAAAGAGTACGGCTTGGTGGTGGGTGCTTTTGACAAGCTGCCTTCTCTAGTGTTCATCAGTTCAGAATTAGGGATAGCTCTGCGCGAAAAATCTTAAATAAATAATCTCTCTCTCTCTCTCTCACACACACACACACACAGATGCAGAAAATACGATCAACAAAATGCAAGTCTGTTTATTTATCTGTTTATTATCCACTGTTCAATTCAACATAAACACGTAAAGTACATTTGAAGTGGTCTTTTTTTTTTTTACTTATGTTGCTGAGTTTAGGAAAAGTTTATATTTGTGCAACGGTGTTAGTAGGATTGGAAGACATGAAGTCCTACGTTTTAAAAAAATAAAATCTCCACTAAAGTTAATTAATTTGTATTACAGACATATGATACTGGTACTCAATTTCATTATATGACAGTTTAAAATAACTGGTTTGCAGATATTAGATATATAATACTGTATATGAGTTAATACAGCTCTGTTACTGCTGTATCTAGGTTAATTAAACTGCTACAGCTCAGTTAATGCTGTATCTAGGCTAATTAAACTGCTACAGTTCTGTTACTGTCGTATCTAGGTTAATTAAACTGCTACAGCTCTGTTACTGTC
>NW_013667986.1:108686-111758 GCF_000517525.1 Limulus polyphemus | reverse complement strand
ACTGTCGTATCTAGGCTAATTAAACTGCTACAGCTCTGTTACTACTGTATCTAGGTTAATTAAACTGCTACAGCTCTGTTACTGTCGTATCTAGGTTAATTAAACTGCTACAGCTCTGTTACTGCTGTATCTAGGATAATTAAACTGCTACAGCTCTGTTACTGTCGTATCTAGGTTAATTAAACTGCTACAGCTCTGTTACTGTCGTATCTAAGAATAATTAAACTGCTACAGCTCTGTTACTGTCGTATCTAGGTTAATTAAACTGCTACAGCTCTGTTACTGTCGTATCTGGGTTAATTAAACTGCTACAGCTCTGTTAATGCTATCTAGGTTAATTAAACTGCTACAGCTTTCTTTAAATTCATAACAATGTAAATTAACTATAAAAAATCAGATTTTCATCACTTTATTTAACATTTAATGACTAACATTTCAACTTCACTCTTGAAGCCCTTTTCCGGTTAACAAAAAATGGCTTCAGTGTCTATAAAAGAATAGTGGAAATCTTAGTCAATAAATACTAAAAAAAAAAGAGATCAAAATAAACTCGACTCAGTTATTTTTACCATGAACTGTATAATTATAACAACAAAATCCAAACTAGGTGATGTGTAATGAAAAAGCTGGCAAAAACACTCATCATTAGATATTAACAAGTTTGATAGAACATCATAATCGGGGTCTGACATGGCCTAATGATTAGGGACGCTCGACTTCCAATCTAGGGGCGCGGGTTCGAATCCCATTCCCTCTAACATGTCCTTTCTGGCGTGGGGGCGTTATAATGAGGTGCTCAATCCCACAATTTGTTGATAAATAGTAATCCAAGAGTGGGTGTTCTTGACTTTTCACCTTCCCTTTATTATGAAGGTTTATAACACTAAAAAAACGGGTTTCGATATTCGTTGAGGACATAGCACAGATAGTTCGTTTTGTAGCTTTGCGCTAAATTGCAAGTAAACGAACATTGTAATCATATTTAAGTTGTTTTAACACTGCCTTAAGCTGTGATTTCCGCGTTAGAAATACTTATAACTTTAATGGCAAATTCCTTATTTTCCCTAAAATAAGTAAATACTCGGGTACGTTCACTCGAGATAACGAGTATTAAGTAGAAAGGTTATTATCATTGTTCGTAGAATTGGACGTTCTTCACGAATCGTGATAACTGATTATCAATCTACATTTTCTCACGGTCTATTTCCACACCTTCTAGTTCATAACATATGGATAGCTCTCTACTTTTGTTCCAGTCTGAAATTGATGTTTTTTTGTAAATTTTTTAAATAATCTCTGTTGTTCCGCCTGAAACACGTGTATATTAATTAAATAATGATAATCATAATCGTTAAGATAAATAAGTTTGCATGACGTGATCCAAATATTTCTAGGCAGTGCATCGAATGCTACACGAGAACGAAATATTTACTTGCCTTGACTATTACAAAAATAACAAAACATTAATATTATATCACGACAAAAACTACAATAATATATGGATTTTTTTTTTATCGTCTACTTGCTAAATATATTCAGAAACTTTCCTAAACAAAAATACAGAGACACCCAAGAAAACAAGAATATGCCGATTTACGATAATCAACATTGATATTAATTTTCCAAGTGATTAATATTAAAACATTTCTGCCTAGAAATAATTTTTACGGGGAGAGGGGAAATTTCATGTATTAACATTCTTTAGGAGTTTGGAATTAGTTTTTCTTTTTTTATTTCTGTCGTTATTTCTATAATAGCATTACGTACATTGTGTAAGCTCTTTTCATTAAGTGTATCTTGAGACTCGGCTTTAATAAAAATAGCTTTTATCGTGGAGAAAGTAAAAAAAAAAAAACAGCAAGCTTCAGTTAATATGATAAAATTCTCAACTTTCAGATTTGTTCCACTGAGCACCGGTAGGAGTGATCGGAACACCATCTACCATACAAACATATATTTTCAACGTAAAAAAATTATCTGAAAAAACGTACATCTGTCAAAATGTGAATCTGACGATTAACATAAGTCATAATCCGAAATGAAAAGCCGGTTTCAAAACTCCAAAAATCAAAATAACCTTTCACGCACGATAGGAAGGCAGCTAGTTCACAACGCCCGCCGTTAACTCTTGGGCTAATTTAATCGATTGTTTATTTGACGTTAAGCACAAATCTACACAATGGGCTGTCTATGCTCTGCCCACCACGGGTATCGAAACCCGGTTTCTAGCGTTGTAAGTCCGCAAACATACCGCTGTACCAGTAAGGGGGGTGATCTAATCAAATAGTGTAATTTGCAGTCTTTTGGCAACAGGGTGTGAACCATTGATCCTAGGCTTAACAGTCGAGAAAACTTACTAGTACATCATGCCCTGCCCCCAACCAGCAAGAAGCGTTAAATGAAATATTCTAACTTAGAGATTAAAGATTTTACCGAGACCAGCATAGTTATTGAAATTTATGCAATAAAAATGCTTTAATACAGATATTCTAAATACTAAAATAACAAATAATGAAGACATCCTTTTTTAACTTTACATTCTATTTGGTCAAGGTAAACTAAGCTTGTGCATTTTTTATATGTAAATTATTAGATATGAGCCCACCCGTACCCATCCTATACAATTTTATCTTATAATACTTGAAGCACTAGACGGATATAAACAATTAAATACTTTGATTAAAACATCGCATCCTGTCAAGAAAAAAGCAAGAGAAGAGCATAGAAAACACACTCTACATATTAAACAATGCATAAATACAAGTTGTTGTTTTTTATTTCTGTTTAGGTTTTTACCCAAAAATATATTTCCAAACTGAAACGAGCTGACCATGGCCTACTGATCAGCATGTCCGGCTGCTGATCTGAAAATCCAAGGTTCGAGCTGCAATCTGCCGCTCACAGTGCTCTTCACATTCTGCTGTTGGCGTTATACACATAAGAGTTAACCCCGTTATTCGGCTAAGAGAAGCCATGTAGGTAACGAGTGATAGTGACTGGTCACGGGCCCGGCATGGCCAGGTGGTTAGGGCACTCGACTCGTAATCTGAGGGTCGCGGGTTCGAATCCCCG
>NW_013667986.1:106118-107686 GCF_000517525.1 Limulus polyphemus | reverse complement strand
GGGTGATTATGGTTGAACCTCGAGGTCTCTGACTTTATTGTTTAGCTCATTTATTGTGTAAAGAGTCGTTCAGGTTGAAAACGACGAATACTTAGCTGAAATCACAGAGACTTAAAACCATTATGAACTGACGTACTTATACATTTCATCACGTAGGCCTAAATTACACGATGATTTTGTCAAATAGAGATATTATTGTAACATAACAACGAATGTGTACGATTCAAAAAGTAAAGTGAGGTCCAGACTTAATTTTTCAATGAGATGAGACTCCCAAAAAATGCTATATAAACAATAACTAATAACTTTTTGTCTGTGTTGGAAAAAGAGGTAAAATACGGGGTGCTTCACAATAAAGGAATCAACAGGAATAATTATTATGTATTAAGTCAGTTACAAAATGTACAATAGAGTTATGAGAGTATCAGTATTCACCATTGACTGTCTTAGTGAATGTAATATTTATTCAAACTTGAAATAGAAAAAAGCATAATATATTACTCACTAATCTCTGACTTTGACACATTCTTCATATCTATACGCAAAGTAACCACTTAAATGTTTCATTTTAATGTTTTATCACTCCAACAGCGCCCTAAGTATTGCATCACTATACAATGCATCTCCAAGCCAATCTTAAGGGTTGTCGAATACATAAAAGAAGCGATCATTTCATTGCTTACGTTAGTCAAATTTTAATAAGTTTGAGATACCATCAGTGACATATGAATAACTACCATAGCTGAGTCAAAGCTTTTTCTTCTTCGCCCATGCTTCTGAATTCTGATTGAAGTCACCATCTACGAGCGACTCTCTTCTTCAATCCTTGTGTTATAACGAATGTAGGCTAAAGACACCACATAAGATGACATTATTCATGACTGTAGTGTCTCGTTGTTTTTTTAATTGTGCTTACTGATTTTTATTAGACTCAGTAATTTAGCAACAAAGGAAGATATGCATAAGTGAAAGAAAACACTTTTTCGCGTGTCTTGAGTTACTGTGAATTTTCATACTTATGGATTTTAGAACATTATTAAATGAAATACTGAGACAATGGCTAAAAATTGATATGACATCAATAATGTATTATAATAAACTAGTTCTGCGCCATATACAGACAAGAAGTTATAGTGAGGACTTTAACTGTGTGATCAAGCATGGGATAGTGTACGATAAAAACTCCGAAAGCTGGTAAAGCATTAGAGTCCTCCCCCCAGTGGCACAGCGGTATGCCTGCGGATTAGAACGCTAGACACCGCGTTTCGATACATGAAGATAGCCCATTGTGTAGTTTTGTGCTTAATTACAAACAAACAAAGCATTAGAGCCCAGTAGGCCTAAAATTCACTTAGACTGCATATATAGTTTCTTTTTCGTATTCTTTTACATTCGTCTGTTTTGGATTTTACATCATAATTACATACACTGTGTAGTCACAAGTAAATAAACACCAAATTTTTCTTCATTTAACTGATTTATGCTAACTAATTTGTGTTCACAGAGCACTATATAAATTAAAATTGTCCGCACACTAATTATCCTGTGCTGCAACATGCCTAGAACTC
>NW_013667986.1:94144-105352 GCF_000517525.1 Limulus polyphemus | reverse complement strand
TTGCCACTTTATTCCTCGGGTTTCGTGGACAAGAACACAACGTTGTTCCAGAAAGATGGAGCACCGTGTCACACTGCTAGAAACACCCAAAAGTGGCAGGAAGAAAATGGTATCCAGAAATTGCCCTGGCCGAGCCAATCTCCTGACATGAACCCCACAAAAAGATCTTTCTTCAGTACCAGAATTCATCAGTTGGGCTGAACAATAAAAGACAAATGTTTATTTGAAACGCCAGTTATACATACACGCAGTAGAACAATTTCAAGCTTCCAGATGGATCAGCAGTAACTTTTTGGACTTACAGGTCTAAAATCTGGGGTTTGATTTCCCACGGTAAAAGGAGTGCAGATAGCCCATTATGTAACCCTGCGCAAAAAAAAATAAACAACAAATAATTTTGAAGTTATTATTTAAACACTGAAAAACTTTTAAAGCATTAGAATAATATATATGTGTAAACAAACACTTTAGACTGCAGGTATTTTTTTCATATTCTTCTTGATTTGAAATCAATTTCAAGTTTCACATTACGAGTGTGTAAAAATGGTTTTTAAATCATATCAGCTAAAGTTGTTCAATAAAAACAAATTTTTATCTGAAACTTCTGGTTTGAATTGTACAAAATAAGAAGTCTCCTTGGTGCGTCAGCGGTAAGTTTACGGGTTTACAATGCTAAAATCCGGAATTCGATTCTCCGCGGTGGGCAGGGTGTAGAAAGCCTATTAAGTAGCATTGCATTAAAGAGGAATGAGAATATAGTGTAAAAAATTCGTGCACTTTAAGTTATCTTGTTTGTTTGCTTGTTTTGAATTTCGCGCAAAGCTACACGAGGGCTAGCTGCGCTAGCCGTCCCTAATTTAGCAGTGTAAGGCTAGAGGGAAGGCAGCTAGTCATCACCACCCATCGCCAACTCTTGGGCTACTCTTTTACCAACGAATAGTGGGATTGACCGTCACATTATAACGCCTCATGGCTGAAAGGGAGAGCATGTTTGGTGTGACGGGGATTCGAACCCGCGACCCTCAGATTGCGAGTCGAGCGCCCTAACCACTTAAGTTATCTTTATCACAAAAATTATGAAGTGAACCATTTTTTTTTGTTGGGTGCTGGGACTGCAGGAGAGACTAAGGCACATTTTGGAATAACTTCAGCTCCAGTAAGTCCCCCCTTATCATTGCTTCGAGGATAACTTATTATACATCATGAACTAATTTAAAACTTAGATCATGTATTATACATGCGCTATAAAACAGTGTCGTTAATAGCAGAGATAAATATTGTTATTTTTTAAGTTATTGTAAATTAATATTTTCTTTATAAACGTATTTATCCTACACAGAAGGGTTAACAAATGCATAATATTCTGAACTAGTAAGTATTACTCTTTATAGGAAATACTAGAAATTAAATTACTGTCTATTCTAGTAGCTGAAAAAACTAGCCTAATTTCATTTCCCTAGTAGTATAGTTGGAATGTAAGAATATAATATAAAATTACGAAATTAATGTATACATATTATAAAATATTTTAGTATTTAAAACACGGGGGGGGGGGGAGTCTAAATACAGTGGGATTAAAACTAGAATTAAATCGTTAGCCACGGAACTGGTGAATGTATAGTAAACTCAAATGAGAACATGACTCTGGTTACATCTTTCTGTAGGATTTTGAGCTAATGCGACAACGAAACACAGAAAACGATATCATATTATCTCCGATTTGTTTTTCTTTTTTTATATATATATTTTAATGGCATTCGTTCTCTTTATGAGCATCTATGCTACACAAAAAAGTATAGCAAATAAGAATAAACGTCACTTCAGAAAGAACAAAAAATTGTAACTCCTTTCCAAAGATTCTGGTCCGTGCCATATCTATTACATTGCGAATTAGGTAATCGCATGCGTATAATGTCTGGTACTTCCAATCCGTGGTTTGTAATCTGGGTAAAACTATTTTAAACTCCAAGTATTACTTGATGTTATAGCTGAAGCAGTTGTATAGTTATCCCTTTCCAGCTGCCATTAGATTACTGGGCAGGTTTTGTTTGTTTCTTTTTTTTTTTTAATTTCAGAAAAGAACAAGTGTTATATTTCAAAATCAATACCGTCTGCTGTCTGTCTTCACTTAGGGAAAAAAAGTATGAAAAACGTGAGGCTAGAAGACAAAAGATTGTAAAAGCAGCTGCATTTTACAATAATTCCTTTTTATATATATTATATGTATGTGTATATAATGGACAAAAAGAAACGTTAACGTGAACAATACTCTATTTCTAAAATGGTCAATCACTTTTATAGATATCTCGAATAAACAATGTTTGTTGATTAACGTGATATGTATAGCATTAGATATTTAAATAGCCAACTTTTTTCTGTACATTCTGCTTTGTTTCGTCTATTTTTTAATAACAAATTGAGTAACATAAGACAAAGATCTAAAAAAAAAGCAATAACTTTTGAAGACTACTTCGTCAGTTATAAATATTTGACTGGTGTTGATGTAAGTAACAGTGATGATCGATGTGACGACACACGGCCCTACAGCTGCCCAAAATAGGGACAGAAAACAACCACAGTTAGGCATTACTCTATCAAGAAGTTACATTTATGTCACGCCAATTCAACATTTGACGATTACGTACCACATACTGTAAAATATAAGGTACAAACAATAGTAAGTATTCTACTACATTATTAACAATAGAATATATTAAATTTTGTTTTAAGGTCGATAATACATTAATATATTTAACTCAAGTGGTAAAAGTGACTCAATGTTAGGTTTAAAAATAGCAGAACGTTAGATTCGGTAGTTTTGTTTGTTTGGAAATTCGCGCATAGCTACACGAGGGTTTTCTGCGCTAGCCGTCTCCAATTTATTAGGGAAAGACTAGTCATCACCACCCACCGCCAGCTCTTAGGATATTCTTTTACCAACGAATAGTGGAATTGACCGTCATATTATAATGCCCTCACGGAAAGAAGGGTAAGTTTGTTTGGTGGGACTGGGATTCGAACATCCTGACCACGTGGCCATGCCAGGTCGCTTCAGTAAAAATCATTTATACCTTCATATAATTAAATATATTTATTTTTTTGTACACGCCACCTATTTATCATTGTATTTAACTATTTATTATGGAATGATAATTTGATTAAATGGAAGAGCACAACTTTTTTTTCTCTTATTTTTTTCCATACAGCCTTACACCAATGATTAATAACTTAAGCTTAGGTAAAATCATATAGGTTCACACGTAGAACCCTTTATTTTAAATGTTCACCTATAGGTTTGATAGAAATTGATAAATAACCGGCTTAGGTAAATTTTAGAATGAAAATGTTGAGAAAACTTTGTATCCTACAGACCGATAAAATACCAGTAAGTGTTTATCTTAGCCTAATAGATGAACAAAAATTATGTTCACATTGCTTTTACTTCACTTCAGCAGATAAGATCCAATAAATAAATAATGTCACAGATTTTCCTCTATACCTTAAGATGATTTATGCCATAAACCTTTATGGTTTCACTGATTAAAATATTTATGGTTTCACTGCATCGCCAACTTTTATCTATTTCAGTAACTAGTTGCGATTGGCTATTTCACCTCCATTGTTCTTAAGTTACATTTCTCGTAACTTGTGAAGAAAAAAATATTACACTACGTGCAACATAACAGGATGATGACACTTATAACGTCGTTAAATCATAACATTCATTACATATTGATCACCACTTGCAGAATTGTTTTGATCACAAAAAAAATAATAATTTAATTAATTCATTAAAATAATAAAATAATGGTTGAGTTTCTAGCTTAGTTTTATGATAAGGTTCCGATTTAGTCAAATAAAAAAAATATTTTATAGCTTCAGTTTACTAAAGTAAGTAAATTAAGAAATTTCATCCGTTAACAAAAAAACATTGCGTTGATACTCACTATCGCTTGAAAAAAAAATGAGATAACACAAAACTATGTCGGTCAATGCTAATGTACTTTAATAATGGTGGATATGACGGTATAGGGTTAACTATAGTGCTATATGATAACGGCCAAAGAAATGTCATAACATACTAGATTTACACAGATAGAAAATTTTTGTAGGATTAATATTTGCACAATATTATTATGATAATATTTAGGATCAATTTCAAAATGTGATCCTGGTACGTATGTTGAAGATGATGAGTTGTTAGGATTTATAGTAAGAGTTATCATGGCATATATGGAGTTGAAAATAAAGTTTTAACACAAATAAATATATATATATATTGATGATGAAATGGTTAGAGCAGCCATTAAATGTTAGAGTGAACTGTGAAGACAAAGCTGTGATAAGAGCTGTAGATTTTAGGATAATCTATTTTGTTAAAGGTCTATGTAATATGGGCGATAATTTGTATAAGGTTGACGATAAAAATGAACACAGGGTGTAAGATAAAGAGCTGTGATGGTAATAATGGCGGTAAGAATGACTGTAATGAGTTAAGGATCAAGTATCTTTGTGATCATCAAAGTTCGGCGTGTTTAGTAAAAGGATCACGATAAAACGTTATGATTGTAAGAGCTTATTGAGTGTTGAAGGTAGAAATCATTCATTATGGTTAAGATGAATTGCAAAGACAACGCAATGCATAATGATAAATAGATATTATAGAAGACTTTACACTGCGAATCAATATAGGACAAATATTTACCAAATTCGTTTTCTACCTCCACTCCAAAACTTGGATTTTCTCATCTGTGTAGCGAGTGTGATTAACTCTTTTTAGCTATTGAATAATAACCTGTTTAATATAATATACTCCCCAAAAGCCAGGTGAGTTATCATAAAAAGAACTTGGAAGAAAGAAGCAACATATTGATGGAATTTTTTACTACATAATATGCAGATAGTTAAAATATTATATGTGAGATGCATGTAAGCTCTTTCTCTTCTATACACGACATACACTTACCAACACAATGTTAATATATATACATACGTATAACTAAGGTCGTATACATATCAGCCTATTTCTGGAACGTTCCTTTAGTTATGTTTCAAATGCGTTGTCGCTGTGTTTTTTTTTTCCTCGTTATTCCACGTTCACGCTTTAAAAGTTGAAAAATAAGCATACAGAGTTTATGCCTGAATAACTTAAAATGGTATTTTTTTCTTCTTGAAATATTCCAGCTACAGTTAAAAGCAAGTTCAACTGTATCCGTTTATGTTCATTTCAGCACAAAGGTTTCTGATCTAAAGGTCTGGTTTCACAGCATCCTAGAGAAGTAATACATAAGTTCATGCTACTGTCAGCTCAGTGAAAAGTAACATTTGGTACACGTGTGTCTAGGGAAAACATATTGAATCAACGGCGTCTTAATGTTGTGTCCTACGATTCAGTCCACCATAAACTGACGTAAACGTCAAGGAAGATAAGAATATGCGTTTAATCTAATATCGCAGCCCAGGGAAACAATCACGTAACCACTTTGCCGAATTCAAACTCTCGCCCCTGTTCCTCTTCTTCTGTCTTTCACATTATTTTCCAGGGAAACAATCACGTAACCACTTTGCCGAATTCAAACTCTCACCCCCTGTTCCTCTTCTTCTGTCTTTCACATTATTTTAGTCTTTCGCTTTTTGTTTTCTTATTCTTAGTTTAATTTTATTTTTTAATACGAGTGGAGATTACCACAGCTATTATTGTGTTGCATTATGTTTATTTTGTAATATTTTCTAATGTTCTTACAATTTACCCTATATTTATTCTAATGTATGTCTTTTATCTGTATTTTATTCTCTCTCCCTACCTCCCTGCATATTTATCTTTATCATCCTCCAGTTGTTGTCTATCCTTTTAGAGTCTTACTCTTTTATTGAACTTAAAACTTTCTCATTTTAAATCATCTATCTCCCTTTATTCATTCGTCATATTTTCGGGCTTTTATTTACTCTTTCCTTGGAGTTCTTTCTTTGTCTTCAAATATTTACTCAACTTTATACATATTGAATTTGCTCCTCTGGACATTAATCTTTATTTCGCATACTTCTATTTCTCACTTTTTATCCTTTTTGGTTTCTTTATTTGAACCTTCTATTATTTCAGTTTATCTTTCTCCCACATAATTCCACCATGTGCTTATATTTACTTCTTTTTTATAAAGTTTTAATACTAATTATCATTCTCTGGCTACTTTTGTCTTTCAGCTAATTATTCTTTTTTTTTCATTATAATTAAGTGCCTTCTATTTCTAATTATATCTTCCTTCCTCATATATCTGCCCCACAGTGACACAGCGGTATGACTGCGGACTTACAACGCTAAAAATCGGGTTTCGATACCCGTGGTGGGCAGAGCACAGATAGCCCCTGTGAAGCTTTGTGCATAATTTAAAACAAACAATCCTTATATATCTAATTCTCAAGTTTTAGATATCATCATTTATTGTTTATTATCTCTATAGTTGTTCTATTTTCACCCTTAATGTTAGAAACCGGGTTTCGATACCCGTGGTGGGCAGAGCACAGATAGCCCTTGTGCAGCTTTGTGCATGATTAAAAACAAACAATCCTCATATATTTAATTCTCAAGTTTTAGATATCATCATTTATTGTTTATTATCTCTATAGTTGTTCTATTTTCACCCTTAATGCTAGAAACCGGGTTTCGATACCCGTGATGGGCAGAGCACAGATAGCCCTTGTGCAGCTTTGTGCATGATTAAAAACAAACAATCCTTATATATCTAATTCTCAAGTTTTAGATATCATCATTTATTGTTTATTATCTCTATAGTTGTTCTATTTTAACCCTTAATATTTTATTAACATTCCTTTGTATTCTTCTTCCATCTTATATTTTTCTACCCACAATTAAGTTTCATTTTTCCTTCCCAGTAACATTTTTAATATATCATATTTTTCTAAGTTTTTCCTTTTTATCTTCATTTATTTTCTGCTACCTTCTTCATCCGCTTCTCCATCTTATTTCCTTCTCTGTTATCTTGGGGTGTTGCACTTTCTTTGTATATTATACTCTTTATAATGACTTCAGTAGTTGAATAGCTGTGCAAGAGGGAGTAACCTCAGAGAATCCAGGCAAGTATCATTGAGCATACATTAGATGTAGTATATTGGTCGAAATAAGGCTAAGTAATTGACCAAAACCCCTAAAATTATCGGTTTATTTAATATTTTGACCCCCCCCCCCCTAAAACGACGAAAAATGGGTAATTCCCATATGTTTGTTTGTATATGTATGGGACCTGTAAAAGAGTATCTTTGTACCAAATCCCATGTAAATGGGTCAAAATATGGCCAATTGACCAAAAACCCAAAAATGATGCTTTTTTGTGAACTCTAACACCCCCTAAAAAGACTCAAAGTGGACAAATCTAATTTTCTTATGTCAATGTGTTGAGCGCATAAAAATTTACATTTGTGCCAATTTTCATCTTGATTGCTGTAAATATGACCGCACAGGAGCCCAAAATATACATTTTGGGATTGTTTGACCTTTCACCCCATAAAATCCTTTAAAAAGCCAAATAAAAAAAATTGGATCAAGGTATAACCCTACCAAGTTTCAAGTCAATCTGCCAAGAAATGAAGGAATGGCGATCGATTGGAAAGTGTTTGGAAGAAGAAAAAAGGAAAAAGAAAAAACAACAGAAAAACAGTATGTCTCTGTGCGGACACAGAAGTAGGTCGTACTTAATAATGGATGAAGTTTCAACAATATAATTATTCGTTGCTGGTTTAAAAAAAAATACATGTTTATATATTGGCACAAAAGTTCAATACTTTAAATACATAATAATATCTACTTTAGATTGTTCATTGTACGAATAAACCATTCATTTGTATGTACTAATGCCTGGTGATAATTTACATATAAGTGACTGATCAGTTTTTAACCCAATTTCAATCATTGGGTCACGAACTCAGAGTGATCTGGAAAGTAAAGGACATAATGTAAAACGTCTCATTATGTCTCTTAATTTCCAGATCATGTTTTAAACAAAGATACTCGAATGTCTTCGATATCTCGAGAAAAGTTAGTTTTTAAAAAAATGATTCTGTTCTTAGGTTCATTCAAATGTTGTGATTGAATTGTCGGTAGTTTTTGGTTTCCTAAAAATTACTTTTTAAATATTATTCTAAGCTAACTGTGAAACTATTTAGTATTATTATAACGTCATCTCGAGAACTTTTAAAAAAAATAACACTACTAATACATGTGATTTCCCCCCAGTAATCGTATTTCGACAGAGTACAGATCACCCATTTTGTAACTTTGTGCTTAATAACAAACATATGATTTTATGATGGCCTGATTACAACTGATTTTAAATATACTGATAACTTGAAATCACTAACTGAGCAACGACCACAAACACAAGCCCCTTTGAAAGATAATCGACAGATTTAGAATAGTGTAAAATGATGAAGAAATACTAAATTCATATGAATACTTTACCAAACTCCTCACTTGGGAATTTATAGCCTTTTTACAACGTTTCTTTCAAGCCACTTACCAAATCTAATAATACGCTCAAGGAAAAAAATTTTACCAGTCCCATGAAATTTTCATTTCAACTACAAAAGCAGTGACTTTGTAGCTCGGGTTTTAGGTGTTCTGGCCACGAACAAAAAAAAAGTCTTAATTTTCCCTCAACAAGTTAATTACACGAAAAAAAAAGTGTGGTCTCAATGGCTTAGAAAAAAAAATAAACATGCCACTATGCTAAATCTAGACTGTTTACCAGGAACTTAAAATTGTGAGAATAAGTTAGTGGTCGTCATAGAATCACGTTGCATGTATTTTATTTTTTCACCAAAATCCCCATTAGCTCCTGACTAGAAAAGATTCATATTTTATCTGTAATTAAGAAACAAGTTTATGACGTAGAACAGCATAGCATAATTATATATACATATAACGGATTATTCACTACTTATAAAGCCCCCCAGTGGCACAGCGGTATGTCTACGGACTTACAACGCTAGAAACCGGGTTTCGACACCTGCGGTGGGCAGAGCACGGATAACCCACTGTGTAGTATTGTGCATAGTTACAAACAAACACTACTTATAAAAGAAACCCCCACCCGCATAGAGACTTATATAACCGAGTTCTTAGTCCTTTCTTTTTTAAGCAAAATAATATTTATTTCTAAGTTTCTTTACAAAACTGGTCGTAATATCTCAGACATCTATACAGAAAACAAAAAGTGTTGTATGTAGCTGTGCACGATTGAATAAAGCTGTTTGTTATAAAACGTAATGTTAAAAGAACTAAAATAGTATTTAGTTAAAGAAAACCAACACGTACAACCATAACCCTCTTTTTTTCTCCAAAAGTAGTGCAATCATTAGAAAACCAAAAATTATGAGTAATATACATACATTTATACAAATACGGGGTGTCCATAAGTTATCTGACCCATTCAAAAAAATAGATAATTTAGAGATAAATCACTCTGGTTTTATTTAACTTGACAAACAGCTCATAAAGTTTTTTCCACCTTTCTGTTGCAGGTCCGTTGTAAGAGCATTGCTAGAAGACAAAAAAAAGAAACGGTAACTCTCCAGGAAAAGGCACACTGTGTGGTTTAGTTTGCTGAGTCCAAACCAATCGTGTCAGTGCAACGAAATTACAGACACATTTATGAAATAAGACCCACCTACCAAGAGTATCATAAAAGCTTGATTTGAAAATTCCTTAGTAACCGGTAGTATGTTACAATAAAAGGGATCTGGACGTTCGAGTGTATCTGATGCAACGGTTGATCATGTGCAAGAGGCGTTTCTCAGAAGCACACTGTGCGCATGTGGAAGTATACTAACACAAGAAAAAAATGTGTGAGTTGTTCGTCAAGATAAATAAAACCGGAGTGTTCTATCTATAACATTTTTGAAGTTATTAATTTTTAAAATGGATCAGATAACTTATGGACACCCTGTAATTCCAAATTTGTTACCTCCGTCCTAAGTATTTTTTAGTTATAAAGTTATTTTATACGCGAGGCTTGCAAACATAGAGGTTACATTTGATATAGTTTATCCCCACCATTATATGGGTCCAAACCAATTTCTCGAAATACCTCTCTTACTAAGGATTCTTTTACCCTTTTCACGTTATGGTTTGTGGATTTGTTATATTAATTATCATATAAGTCCTTTATGTGCGAGGCTTACGTTTTTGGTCTAGTTGTCAGATTTGTCTTTTTTTTGCTGTACATATGAGATAAGTTTATTTGTTTGTTTGTAATTAAGCACAAAGCTACACAATAGGCTATCTGTACTCTGCCCACCACGGGTATCGAAACCCGGATTCTAACGTTGTAACTTCGCAGACATACCGCTGTGCCACTGGGGGACTACATATGAGATAAATAAGATGATGCTAAAATAAAATCGCAGCAACGAAAAACAAAACACATAGCACAAAATTACATGCTAAACGTTGAATATTATGCATGTGTATATCTTAGTTATAGGTGTATCAAAAAGTTAAACTCACACGGTAGTGTAGATACAACATTTATCAGGGCCTTTACCTCTAATCCATAGCCTCACAAACTACACACACACACAGAGAACGAAAAACAACAAAGGTCAGGTGTGAGTGCTCAAGCTCTAATAGTCCCACTTTTTCACTGTTTACAATCAGTTTTAACAATAATTGTTTCTTTTATACAGGGTGTCCGAAAACCTATAGGTGATTTGCAGCTTTTCTTAGTTTCAGATTCGTGACTGATTATGGCAATCAGTTTTAACAATAATTGTTTATTTTATACAGGGTGTCCGAAAAGTCGTGAACTATAGGTGATTTGCAGCTTTTCTTAGTTTCAGATTCGTGACTGATTATGGCGCTGTCAATGCATAAGAAGGTGTTAATCCAAACTACCACTCTAGTGCAAATAATACAGTTCTAGATATATATATATAGCTTGTTTTTTAGTTATTCCATAACTATCAAATACTCAGTCACAAACATGCAGAATATTCGAAAGAAGGAACTAGCGTGTCTATATTTTAACGTGCCCATAACAGTGAATCCGAGGACTCAAGGCTCATGTCTCGTTGCCGAAAAATATACAATCCGGTCTTTGTAGCCGTGGAATTGCTGTAAGAATGAAGAACAATTCCAACTATTCAGTCAGACATGAGTAATTTAAGAGTTAGAGGTAGGTGTTTTTGTAGACTATC
>NW_013667986.1:87887-93183 GCF_000517525.1 Limulus polyphemus | reverse complement strand
TCTCCCCATCAGTGAGTTCAAGAACCAAATCTCTTTAAATATATTAGTATTTGTTTCATCTTTACAACTCCTTTGCGGCCCCCCCCATTGGAATCTCCTCTCCCCATCCGTGAGCTCAAGAACCACAGTTTAAGAACACCTGTTCTAATCCATTTATTGTATTACAGTTTCTTAAATCCTAATTTAAACAAAACATCCAATGTAATCTAAAATACGCATCAATAAATATATGCAGAAACTGTAAATAATCATTAATGTACAGATATTTAAAGGCAAGCGAAGTCTAGGACACTAAGTAATTCAAATCTTCTTGTGCACAAATTATTGGAATTGATGTTCAATGAAACTGGAGTTTTTGTGTAAAACTTTTGTCTTTCACTCGGTGAGTCAGCGGTAAGCTTGGGGGCTTATAACTGATAACTATTGTGCAGCTTTGTGCTTGAAGTTTAAATAAACCAATATCCGTGTGTGGGCGTGCACAGAAGTAAAAATGCATAAGGCCTTGCACTGCTTCAAATGATATCTGGCTTATACAAACAAGTTAATATTCTATAGACACCTAACTCATACCTGTTGTTTTAAAGCATTGTAGTCTCCTGTACCTATACAGAAATTGTTTGCATTCTAAGAAACATATTCCCCATAACGTGAAAGCATAAGATGGCTACTCTAGAAGCTTACTTTAAAAAACTAAATAAAAACAGACTGTCTAGTCGAGTGGCCAGCCAAGAAGAGCGTAAATGTGCGTACAAATATAGTTTTTGTCTATAATGGATTCTCCTTCATGCCCTAATCAGGATTCTGACTGGTGCCCAGTTGGCATGCTTAAGCATATTTTCAATGCTTACATTTTTTTATTTTTACGGTAAATAGGTTTGTATGGAAAAATTTTACTTATGGTGCCAAGATAGCAGAATAGAAACACCAAACTCTACTTTTTTGGTGCTGCTATCAAGAAAATTGCGAGTAAAGTTTAATGTCTAGAATATTCATTTAAGTGTAAATTAAATATAATAAAGAATTGGTGTCCATGTGTTACACACTCTATAGTTAAAGAATAAAGGTGAACTTTTATTAAAAGTTCACCTTTATTCTTTAACTATAGAGTGTGTAACACATGGACACCAATTCTTTATTATAAAAGTTCACCTTTATTCTTTAACTATAGAGTGTGTAACACATGGACACCAATTCTTTATTTTAGTGTTCGTTGTTTGTCTTGGTCTGAAGATGTGTGCTCCAGAATGCCATATCAGGAAGATATTTCCCAACTGTAAGAAATGGGCTTGTGATTGGCCTACATTGGTGCTCTAGGGTACGTTAATTATTTCATACGCTGGAAGACAGTTGTAATATAATGTTTTTCGGCACTTTAAAATTGAATCGAAGGAAATGAGCAAGGCGAGATTTTAAGCGAGGATTTGGAAAAGGGTGTTTCTTATAAGGAGGGTTTGCACAGGTCATTTCCTTTTTTTATCGCAGACTTCTAGTATATGCTGCTTTTACCTCCAGTTCTTAACTGCATAATATATCCCCATCTTTTTTGTTTTCTTGGAATCTTTTGTTAAGCACTCTTACCACAAATGAGACAGTTAATATTGAATTCAAAGGCTGTGTATTTAATACGTTACAATTATTGTTGAGTGTGTGACTTTCATGTATAACTCCTTGCAGTGCTACGTGAAGAATGTCTTTCTTCTCTACGCTGGATGCAATGATTTTCCTTATAAGTAGAACAACCTTCTGATACCTAAATAGACTGTTGGGTGGTATTTCTGTCATATTGAAGCATGAAAAAAGATATCGCTTACAGTGTTTATACCCTATATTAAGTCTGTTACATCAGGCGCTACTGTAATTAGCCTTACCATATTGCACCGAAACTTTATAATTGGTTTGCTCTCTCTAGAGGGACCTGCAAGAAGGTACCTCAATAGACCAATTATGCGTCATATTTAAAGGAGGTCTTCAATTTTCTCACCTCTCTATTATTATACAATATTTATTTGACTGTAGAAAACAATGCTCTATCATGTCAACTATGTTTATACAAAAGAAAGTTATACTCTTAATCTTACTTTCTGAGTAAAACCTGGATCATAATCATACAAAACTATAACTTTCAATGATGTCTTACAAGAAAAACTCAAATACGGAGTTAAAATTATCTAATGGTCGACATATTGGGTTTAGATAGGCCCAAAATGGAACAACAAGATAATGATGACAATGGTTTTAGTTAGGGGATTATATCTATATAAATATAATAGTACTGTCTATTGTATGTCCATGTAATTACTTTGCAGGGTGTGGGTAGATCTTCACCAAAATTGGTATGGAGGTTCATTAGGTCCATGTGGGGGTACATACAAATTTAAGTTTTGCGTTTTTATTTTTTTGGGGCGTTTTTGTGTTTTTTACCACTACTTCGCCCCCTGTGAATGGATCTTCACCAAGTTTGGTATGGAAGTTCAATGGGTCCATGGAAAAATGCATACATATTTTCCGTTTTGCGGTTTTTATGGGCGTTTTTGCGTGTGTTTTTTACCACTACTTCGTCCCCTGTAGATGGATCACCAAATTTGGTATGAAAGTTTTTTGGGTCCATCTATGCGGTGCAAATTTGGATTTCAAATTTTGTGTTTTGCGGGTTTTTATGGGCATTTTTGCGTTTTTTACAATTACATATAAGGGAAGCAACTTTTCATGTCCTAAGATAACCTTTCATAAATCATAAATTTACATAAGTCCCGTCCAGGGGACGGGTACTCCAGCTAGTTTTGAATAATGAAAAAAAAGGTTAATGTTAAGTTCCTGAATTCCACAGTTTTATCACATACAAATAAACAAATCTAAACAGAAGCAATTTGCTCTAACCTGTAAGTTAAGTTAAACAAAAAATCACTTTGCAATGCACATATACGTATTTATTTTTTTCCTAATAAACCCTATAACAAAGATATTGATCCAATGAATTATCAAGACTGTCTTTATTATAGTAGCCAATTTTTCTTTCATATCACTCAAAAAAATTATTTTTAATTTCTCTAGTTCTTCTCGCTTCTTCTGTAATATTACTTTTCTCAGACTTCCCCTTTCCGCATTATTCCTATCTTTTCGAACACCGGAAATTAGTCACACCTGCAACGTTCTCATTGAAAGCCAACCACTTCCATGTTGCCATGATGAGCCGCTATCACTAGAGATCACTTCATTATCTTTCACACTTTACCTACTCATTCCGAATGCATCCTTGAATACAATTTTTTTTTCTCACACCATTCAACCATATTCCAACAATAATAAGTCTCCCCACTAAAGATGGTATAACTACATTCAAAGTCTGCCTTTTTTTCACAATCTACTTTCGATAACGTAAGTACATCGGAAAATTATTATTTATCAAGACTAATATAAATTTTCCACTACGTTGAACCTCAGTCAGAAACTCCTTTCTCCCGAGACTAAAAGCTTTCATCCAAAGTAATAATAATTCTTCTCCCTAACGATCCTCAATATTGGCATAACCAGAAAAATCGTAGATGTATAAATAATAAACTAGCAATATGCTTGTAACATCAACACAATATCTATCGCAGATAAGCAGATCGATGTGTTTATATACATCTAGTGAATAATATATATATATATAAATACATCGATCTGCTTATCTGCGATAGATATTGTGTTGATGTTACAAGCATATTGCTAGTTTATTAGTTAGATATATATTATTCAAAACAATCATTTAAAATGATGAATTCATTTAGGAATCATTCCACTTTTTAAACTCTGGTGAATCTCGGGTTGACATTATTCATTATAACTGTAAATATAACAGTCCACCTCGATAGTTGTGATAGAAGTAACCTGTGGAACCACACAAATTAAAGAAGTCTATAAAGCGTAGTTATGTGATCGACTATAAAACTTATTGGGATATCAAACGGTCTGAAAAACACCTTCGTCTACGCAGTATCATAAAGCAATAGGCCTAATTATCTGAACGATTATATCTTTCAAGTAATGGATATTGTGTCATAAATATCTTACTCTATGAAAGACCGGAAAATATACGTTTTTTGTTGTTGTTTTTTTTTAAATATAAAGTTCGAAATGGTATAGGTTTTCACTCACTAAAAGAAATTTCCTTTAACGAACATGCTTGCCCTTTCAGCCGTGGAGACGTTATAATGTTATAATCTATTCCACTTTTCGTTTATAGAGGGTTGTAGAAGAGTTGGCGATGGATATGTGTGTTGACTATCTGCCTTCTCTCTTGTCTAGCATTTCAAATTAGAAAGAGCTAGCATGCCCCCCAGTGGCACAGTGGTATGGCTGCGGACTTACAACGCTAGAATCCGGGTTTCGATACCCGTAGTAGACAGAGCACAGATAGCCCATTGTGTAGCTTTGTCCTTAATTACGAACAAGCACAGAGAGACCTAGAGTAGTTTTGCGCGAAATTCAAATAAACAAAAAATTCATAGAAATGTTTAATGCAATGTTAAATTTATGCTTACTATAAAATGCCTTTAACGTGAACTTATGAAATCATACGTATCAAGACTAAATCATTCTTATTTGAACTTCACTTGTTTAAAAAAAACAACTTTAATTTAACATCAATCTATGAATGTTTTACGCTAGTCTAACCTTACAGTAACTAGCGAAATGTTCCATAGCTTTTCAGATAACCTCCTAATTTTATTGTACTATATATATTGTTGTTGTTCTTGAACCAGTTGTAATATATAAGAATATCGTAATTATTTCTTGTGTTTCTGTTTTTTGTTTTGTTTTTTTGTATCCTTATATATATCCAAAGAGTCATTCCTCTTCAAATGGAATAAGCTGATGTCGTACGAAAGTATCCACACTGCACATCGTTTTTTTATAAATGATTATTTGATGATTAATCAAAAAATCTTTATTGCTTTTTTTAGATGTTTTATTAGACGCAGAAACAAATGTGTATGCAAAAAAAAAGACAATCGGAGTTACGTTAAAGCTGGATATTTTAAACAATTCTGAGTGAATACGAGACACAAAAGATATAGAAAAACTAGGCTAATTCATCAATTTATTGTCCTTTGTTTTGAGAAACTATTCAAGTAAGAATACAAACTGGGAATAGGTACAATTGTTTTAAAGACTTTGTCTTCTTTATCTTATTCAGACTGCTACACTTGTATAAAAATGAAATATGTTCTGTCGTTTATCAAAAATATTAATGTGAAGAGTTTGTTTGGTTTTGTTTTTGAATTTCGCGAAAAGCTACACGAGGGTTATCTGC
>NW_013667986.1:82653-86887 GCF_000517525.1 Limulus polyphemus | reverse complement strand
GTGAAGAGAATAATTATTTATTTTGTGAATGAAATATAATAATTTTATTTCCATCTTAGCCGAATATATGATAAGTATATAGTTATTGATGATCTAATTATTCAAACTAAGTAAATCACCAATGTATTTGTACATAAATAATTGAATTTCGGACGTTTTCTATAATTGAACATCAATCGAAACAAAGATTCAGTTAACAGCATTGGGAGAACAATTATACCTACACGGATAACAATAACCTGTTTGTGTGTGTGTTTGTTTAAAATCAGAAAGGTTATCGTTAACGCGTAAACTAATATGGTCGTTTATATTTCTCATTACAAAGACTTTTAAAAGTATGTAATTCAATCGGTGTATTTATAAAGGCATCAATAACCCGTTTAAAACTCTAAGCTAGTCATAGATATTCCTATAGAGTATTGAAATCAAATTAAAATAGCAATTTTTTGCCCTTTTTTTTTACAGTTTCTAAACCATGTTAAACTATTTCATAATTATTTAAGTTTCAGAAGTCACGACAGCTACATTGAAAATCTCAAATTTCGTTTCTTAATAGATGCAAAATTTTCTTTAACAGTTTTACTGAATTAGTAATAAATTTGGATTTCTCTGCTGTTTTGGAACTGCAAATAGCTTAACATGCTTAGAAGTGATGTTTTTAACAACCTTAGTGATATCTGTTAAAGTTGTGAACTGATTTAATTGTAGCCTGAAAGTGTCAGTTTTTAAATTTATAAAAAAACTAATTTAGTATAACTCCTTAAATTAACCATTTTTATTCAAAATAAGGTATTTCCCTCTAGAAAAAAATATAAGTAGTTAACATGTGATAAAAATGTAGTTTAATTTTGTGTTTTCTTAACTCTATGAGGTCACGGTTTTTTACATTATTAAGTCATTATCTAGATCATTTGTTCATAATGGTTTGTAAGTATTAAAATTGTAGAATTTCTAAGTCACCAATGATAATATGCTTATAAGTGTGCTCACAAAGTAAATTATCTGTATTACTAAGGTCTAAATTATTCCAAAAATGTTTTAATTGTAGATCAAAAGTCCAATAGGAATTTCATATTTATAACTAATAAATAACTTTAAAGAACTAATTTCTAAATTTGTAATATAAGGTGCTATGATAGGTGATATAAGATGCAGTACTTAGAGTTTGTTTTAGTTTTAGCGTAAAGTCCGCCATCGGGATCAAACCCCAAATTCAACCATTACACGTTTACTGCTAAGCCACCGGGGAACTACTTAGATTTAGACAACTGCATCAAAAGCTTTATTTTTAAGAACTTAACAAAACCAACGATGAACGTAGTCTCAATATAAAAAATAGTGTCAATATTGCTTAGATTACTATGAGAAACTTACTGTGGTTGTAGAAACAAAAGATAAGACTTTTACAAACCCATCATGTCACTAAAAACGTACACCCTAACTAAGTATTGGTTGTTTTTAGACTTCTGTTGATTAGTACATTAATGTTCACTTTTTTTTTAGCTAATGTACAATAAAGGCACAATAGTAGATGTATTTACTCACCTGAGATTTAGGGAATCTTGATAAGATCATAATATTTTTCTTTTTGCGTGTCTTTCTCTCCCTGTTTTTAAGTTGAAGAGATGTTTAGCTATTATCTGAAGCACACTCACTTTCTCATTCTACAGACTACAACATAGTTTCTCCCAGATGAGAAATGAGGTAAATATTCCTGTTCTCACCCTCACTTTCTCATTCTACAGACTACAACATAGTTTCTCCCAGATGAGAAATGAGGTAAATATTCCTGTTCTCACCCTCACTTTCTCATTCTACAGACTACAACATAGTTTCTCCTAGATGAGAAATGAGGTAAATATTCCTGTTCTCACACTCACTTTCTCATTCTACAGACTACAACATAGTTTCTCCCAGATGAGAAATGAGGTAAATATTCCTGTTCTCACCACTCATTATCCGTTTCATATACCCGAAAGGCTTTGTTAAAACCTGTGATTTGGCATCAACGACCCACAGCATTAGGTTCTAGGGGTATAAATCTTGTTGTTGTTTTGTTATTAAGCACAAAGCTACACAAAGGGCTATCTGTTCTCTGCCCAACACGGGAATCGAAACCCGGTTTCTAGCAGTTTAAATCCGCTGTGCCACTGGGGAGCCCAGGGGTATAATTAGATAAGAATTACTCCTAAGTTAACACGTTACTTTAAGAAAATCTATAATAATAAAATTAATGAAAGCATATTTTAAAACTATATGCATGTATTTAGCACATTGAAAAGGACAATATGAACCAGTTGTTTAATTCTAATTAATTTTAATTAAATAGTAAAGTTAATCGGAGCATCCTGTACAATTTTATTCGAATATTATTTGAAAACTCAACAATGCAAATATAATTCAATATAAACCAACATGGTTTTTAATGACAAGGATAAAAAATACCCAATATATATATATACAACTAATTTTGTAGAATAACAGAAATATCTATAGCCTAAAATATCATCTCTCAATAAAAGGAATTATTTATTTAGTTATGAAGACTTTTAGTAAAGTTATAATGCAATACCGAGATATATGTGTGTGCTCAGTCTTTATGAAAAGTTACTTACTAATATTTTTGTTTTGCTGATGTTTGAGCGCAAACTACACAATGGACTATCTGCGCTCTGTCCATCACGGGAATCGAACTGTAAGTCCGGAAACTTGCCGTTGACTCACCAGTAGACCTTATTAATACAATGTGGGTGTTAAATTTCTTTTGACAACACACACATTTCTATTTGAACTTATTCATTCCCAAATGGATAAGGGGTTCT
Organism: Limulus polyphemus; assembly: GCF_000517525.1. Lineage (NCBI taxonomy): Eukaryota > Metazoa > Arthropoda > Merostomata > Xiphosura > Limulidae > Limulus > Limulus polyphemus. Next base: position 84,065 of record NW_013667986.1, on the reverse strand, counting down.
GCGAAAATGTATAATAAATTGTGAGTAAGGAGAGTAAAAAATAAAAAACGGGGGTGAGTAATGAGAGTAAAAATAAAAAACGTGGTGAGTAAGGAGAGTAAAAAATACAAAAACGTGGTGAGTAAGGAGAGTAAAAATAAAAACGGAGTGAGTAAGGAGAGCAAAAATAAAAACGGGATGAGTAAGAAGAGTAAAAATACAAAAACGTGGTGAGTAAGGAGAGTAAAAAATACAAAAACGTAGTGAGTAAGGAGAGTAAAAAATACAAAAACGTGGTGAGTAAGGAGAGTAAAAACAAAAACGGGGATAAGTAAGGAGAGTAAAAATAAAAACGGGGTGAGTAAGGAGAGTAAAAATAAAAACGGGGTGAGTAAAAAGAGTAAAAATAAAAAACGGGATGAGTAAGAAGAGTAAAAATAAAAACGGGGTGAGTATGAAGAGTAAGAATAAAAACAGGGGTGAGTAATGAGAGTAAAAATAAAAAACGGGATGAGTAAGAATTAATTATTAAGAAACGGGGTGAGTAAGGAGAGTAAAGAATACAAAAACGGGGTGAGTAAGGAGAGTAAAAAACAAAAACGGGGTGAGTAAGGAGAGTAAAAGATAAAAAACGGGTTGAGTAAAGAGAGTAAAAAATAAAAAACGTGGTGAGTAAAGAGAGTAAAAAATAAAAAACGGGGTGAGTAAGGAGAGTAAAAAACAAAAAACGGGGTGAGTAAGGAGAGTAAAAGATAAAAAACGGGGTGATTTTTTTCTTTATTTAATATTATTTTATAAGATTAAAGAAGAAGTGTACTTCCTTTCACAAGTCCCCCGGTGGCTCGGCAACAAGTTTAAGTGTTTATAACGCTAAAATTTGGGGTTAGATCCCTATGGTGGGCACAGCGCAGACAGCTTATTGTACAGCTTTGCTATTAAACAAACCTTTTGGTAAGAACTAAGGCTAAAGAACGTGAACATAGGTGTTAAACGAACAGTGGCATACCATTTATTATTTTACAATTAAAGAAGTAATAGTTAACTTTACAAATAAAGAAGTAATAGTTAACGAGCAGTTATTACTCCTTTACTTTTGTTTTACTTAATTTTGTGGAAAAGTGTAAACCGCTGTGTCATAATCACGTTACATTCAGGTTTTTTTTTATATCACTTTCATTATGAGACCCAGTGGAGTTTTCAACATACAAGCTTTAGTTGAAGGTCTCTGCTTGTCAAAAGTACATGTTATTGGTTTTAAGTAATTAAATATAAATATGACTATATGTTCGTATTTTTCTCCTATTTAGTGATGACGTGAGCATTATATATATTTTATTTGGGTAATAGCAGGCCAATAATAGCATTCTGTATAATTCTAATTTTTGTTTTTAGTTTTTGTTCTGTCATTGTTGATTGTTTGTTTGTTTGTTTGT
>NW_013667986.1:75869-81651 GCF_000517525.1 Limulus polyphemus | reverse complement strand
CCTCTAGTCTTACACTGCTAAATTAGGGACGTCTAGCGCAGATAGCCCTCGTATAGCTTTGCGCGAAATTCAAAAACAAACAAACAAACAAACAAAATATTAATCATATATTTGAATTAATGTTGCAAGTATCATCATTAAATTTACTCAGTGTAAATGTTTGTAACATAGCAATGAAGTCTGATGTTAAGCACGAATTCCCGTGAGCGTTAACTCAACCTTCCACTATACACTCAATTAATGCTATCACTAACAGGCACGGTTGTAATGTGTGTAATTACGCAACAAGATAATTAAGAGTGTCAAGATATTTTCAAATTTAGTAAAATATCTAAATAGTTGGTCAAATAAAGTCATATTTAAATAAATAGAGCACACTGAATCTATATCATATATATATATATATACTAGCTAATACGTCATCATTTATTTTTATTGTTTGTGGTATCCGTTGTTGAAAAGCATTAAGATTTATGAAATGCGTTGTTTATTTTTAAACTTTTTTTGGGGGGTAAGTTAAACTTAAACTGGCACTATCCGGTGATTTAAAAGAAGTTTCTCGGTTTCCTAAATTTTATTTATACACAATGTGCTGCATATTCAGGTTCAGGTTATACACAAATTTGAGAGGGATCGCCTTACAAAATGAATATAGTAAATATCAAATAACTAGTAACCAACTAATAATTCTACAATCTTTATTTTAGATTATTTAAACATAAACTCAGTTCCTCCTAGTGTGTCTTTACCAACTGAGCATGAAAGAGAACACCACCTCAAAATGGAATATTTTAGTTACTTAAAGTTGTTGTTTTTTTTATTTGTTTGTTTGTTTTAATTTATCGGAAAATAACAAATGGGACAAATTTGACCAATAGCGAAGGTGACCACCAAAAACATTGACTACTATCTAGCATGATCTCTGCATGTTTCTGATGAGCTTCTGGATATTGATTTGTGACAGATGGTTTCGTTCCTCAATAAGGACATTTTTCGAGCTTATGAACAGTCACGGGCTGGACACGGATAGCCGAAACGATGTTCCAGACACGTTCGATTGGGTTTAGAACTGGATATTGAGCGAGCCATACCACGTGGACAAAAGTCTTCCTCTGAAGAAACTCCTCTACGATGTGAACATGGTGTGGGCGGATGTTGTCATTCACAAGGGTGAAATCATCATTAATGGCGCCAGTGTGTGTGCGCGTAAACGTCCAGGATATCATCCCTGTACCTCACAGCTATCAAAGAACCGTCCAACCACATTGAGACCATTCGCTTTGCTATTCAAATTTATGCTGCCCAAGACCATGGTATGTTGCTATTGTTATCACAATTTTCACATAAAGATTCTGCTTAGCTATGTTGGTATTGCTATCGCTATAGCATTCCTTAAGTCGTTTTCATTTTCAAGTAGACAAAATGTTGACTTTTCCTTGAAGAGTGTTAGCGTTAAATCTTGGATTGTACATATTAGGTGATCTTGACCCAAATCTTGGCGATATTACCTATGATCCTGGATCAACGAAGTTATAATACACGTTGTTCAAGACCGTCAAACCAGCCACTTCAACGCTATTGCTGACAGTTTGGGTCGCTATAAAACCTCCAAGCGCATTTTAAAGTCACAATGAATTTCTGTACCGTTTGAAAAAAGTCTTGGCAAGACTACATAATCAGTATAGTCTTGGATTTGTCGCTCTTGTTTAGCCACTTCCATGTCAGTTCTTTACAGCCCCATAGATTCCGCTTTGCTTCTAACTTTATTTTTTTTTTTTTTTTTTTTTAGCATCGAGAAACAGTGATCTCCAGAAAAGTTTGAATAAATGTCTTGACGCCATCTAGTAACGCACATATTTTCTATTGGAAATTAATCTATGCAACTTTTTACAAGTTAATTTTCATATTTTTTTCTTGATTACACACAAGCTTAAATGTTTAAAAAAGGAAAGAAAATAATAATATTTACTTAATGTTACATGTCTGTATCTGCTCCTCGATAGCTAAATCGTCTGTTTGAGGACTTATAACGCTAAAAATCGGGTTTTGCTATTCAAAGTGGACAGAGCACTAATGTCCTAATGTGTAGCTTTACGCTTCGCAACAAACAAACAATTGTTTGTATTATATGTGCAAAAATTTTTGTTTTTAGTCTTGTTGTCTGAAAAGTTAAACTATAATCCAAGGTAAAGAAATGCTGTTGTTATGTTCTCTCTTCCTTTAATGTACAGGTAGTAATAAATATCCACAATTTATCAATTCCAGAAATATTATGAAGAGTAATATTTCAAAATCAGTCACCAAGGGAAACAGGAATACTCAAATCAGCACATAAATAAATCCTTATTCATAAAAATTCCACTGTTCAAACAAAATTGCCCAGCTTATTTTTTACAGATTAACTACATATTAACGCTGACGGTTAAGATTTTTCCAAATACACCTGAACCAAAAAGTGCAGAAATAAGAATAATTATGTCTGCACATGACAAGGACAGAATAAAGTGTCATGTTATATCTCATTTTCAAGTCATATCAAGAGTACTAGTACGGTATCTCACAGTACTTAGATTACTTATGTGTACGAATATTCCAAATAACATGTACAAAGAAAAAATTCCTATCTCATACCAACAAGTACAAGTCTCTGTGCCACTCCTTGGGATGGGCTTGCCTCACCCAAAGATGTAAACAAAGACATAATGACAAAAACTTAAACATGAACCATTGTCGTATATAATCTTTGCCTAAGCAAAATGATTCATATATATATATTTATGGCCTTTCAACATTTGATTTACACACATGTCGTGAACTATGTGCACAACACCTACACGAAAATTTAGAAAAATTACCTGAATATATCTTACTACAGATATATTCCTAAATGATTATGGAAAGATAAAATTAACAGTTATTTCAACTATGGCAAACCCCTTCCTTATCTCAAGGGTCTTTCAAGACTCGAACATTGATATTAAACATTAACAGCCATGATGTGCAATACGCCATGACATATGTCAAATTAAAATTATAATGAACTTAAATGGAAAAACGTAATCACAAAAAAATCACAACAGAAAGTCAAAATTACAATAAAAAATTCAAAATAAAAATCAAAATTACAACACAAAATTTGAAATAAAAAATTCGGCTTTTAACTATAAAATGTATGATATGGCACCCAGCCAGTTAATTACAAACAAACTTTAAAACAAATTAAAACTAAAATTAAAAGAAACGATATTATAAACGCATTCAAAATACACAAATAAACATTATAACATAAAGTTGAAGAAATACACAATATTTACTTATGTTAATCATGCAGTGGGTACAGGTTCTTTATACTTTTTTGTCTCTCATGGATGGCCCCACAGTAGCACAGCGGTAATCTGTGAACGCTAAAAACCGAGTTTCGAATAATGTGGTGGGCACAGCATAGATAACCCATTGTGTAGCTTTGTGCTTAACTACAAACAGACTCATGCATGAAGAAGTCTTGGTCAGGTTCGATCTCTCAGTACTGAATCTTAGTTCACCATGCCTGGTTGAAAACATCTCATGAGCAGTTGACAAAGCAGAAACTAGAATGTGTCGCCCAAAATGTTCCTTCACAACAGCAATGTGTTTCCGACACATTGGTTGGCGGTCTTTATGTCTGTTTGGAGGTTCACTTTTATCCTCTCATAAGTTCATTGAACTTTCAGGTAATTCATAAGACTATGGCTCCATTAAAAGTCAGGTCTGAAAACTCCAAGTCATCTCAAATTGTGATAGATCAGAAGTTCAGCAAGTAATCACATTACAACCCTTTTTTTTATTGGAAAAAGTCATCCGGAATTGGATGTAGCACAAATATTGTGTTTACCTTCCTCGTGCCAAATACACTTGTCATTATGGCATCAAAAGACATTTGTTTCAAGTAAATGTGTAACATAGTAGTTTAATATCAAATAATGCATGCACAGTTACTTTGACCAAAACTCTGAGCATGCCAGAACATAGCAACAGCCACCAGTTAGCTAGTTCAACTGTCCCGCATACACGTGAGCCCTTCTACCATTGTCTGGTTCTCAAACATCTGCTTAATTTCAGTACTGACTGCATTCTTAGCAGTTGCTTTGTCAGACATACATCACACATAGCTGTGTGATGATATGTAATTGTTTTCTGGCCCATTTCACTATCTTATTCCACACATATACATCAACAAACTATCTAGGCAATTCCCTGAGTTAATGTCTCTGTGCTGAGTTTCAAATCATTAGCATGATCCTCAACTAAAGATTTCATATCCTATGGAAATAGCCTGTTCATTCTCAGACGCGATACAGTGAATAGATATTTATGAACATTCCAGCTAGAAGTCGAAGAGCAAAATGTTACAGACTAACAATCTTATAACACTCAGACAGCTTACAATTTTGGGATTTACTGCATTGGTTCTATCTTCAGCAGATAGTGGCAATGAACTAGAGTTAGTCCATAGAAAACTACAAAATACTGCTTGCACATCCGGGCAAATTACTACATAATTTTCAATATGTGTGTGTGTGTGCACATTCCACTGTTTTTTGGACCAACCTGTTTTGCACTGAGTGGTTTTTGCAAACGAACCACAGTTCACATATTGCAGAAGTAAAACTGACTGACACTTTTTGTAATAGGTCCGTCCCTAAGATACCAATGCATGAACCCAGATAAAAAAAATGATCGTTTCCATTTGACAAATAATGTTGCCAAGACAATGTTGGAGATACACCTCTACATTGACTTTTAGCTTGTTGCCATCTGTCAGAATGAAGCTTGTAATAACCAGTGAAAATAATATTTTTTCTTAGAGCATCTGATACATGAAAAGGTTGAGTAAGGCTCTTCTTGCTTTAAACTCAACCTCATGTCCATGTATTGTTATTGCCATATACTACATGATGCCATATCCATGTTTCGAGCAATAGAGTGACAGGTTAATGCTTTCTTGGTGCTTTAGAACATATCACAAACCTTGAATACAATCTCAGAGCTGAGTCTGCAACTGTATTTCCCACTGCCAGTGGTTTCTTTCTCTTTTTAAGTACAGAGTCACAACTGAAACTCCTTCCATGAATGTTGCATAGGTTCACTACGTAACCCCCTCAAACAATTGTCAATGAGTATCACAATCAATGGGCAACATGCTCGGAAATGGCTTTCTATGCAATCTCCTTAAATCATCTATGTAAGCAGCCAAGTTTTCAGAAGGCAGGCCACATCTACAAGCTTTATTATACTTGGCCCTATGGATTACTCTGTTCTCCATGGGATTGAACCTTTGGCACAACTCAATGACAAGTGAGTCCTAGTCATTAAGTTGATTCTTGTACAAGTGATCTAAGATGTTAATATTAGCATCACATTTTGCAACACGGCTCCAAAAGTTCAAGCACAGGATCGTCTAGATCATCATCAAATGTTGCACCATCCTTCTCTAAATCCATCCATTTCAAGCTACAATATGCTTGAAATTCTTGAGGAAATTGTTCAAATCTTCCTTATCAATCGTCTTGAACACTGGTGGGTTTAACTATTTCATTTCACCTCTATAATTAATGGTGGCACTAACAGGTTCCTTCTACCAACTTGCCTGCTGAAACTCAGCCAATAAGTTAAAGGAAAGTCTTATGATTGAAGCCACGAGATGTGTTAATCCTGGTGAGTGTGGTGTTCTTTGGATAAGTCAATGGTGAAATGACTCAATGAGTGTGAAAATGCACGAAAATTTAGATAAACTAACTGAATA
>NW_013667986.1:74876-75824 GCF_000517525.1 Limulus polyphemus | reverse complement strand
TTTGTTTTCCCTGTAATTTTATTAATTTATAGTCTTTATATGCAATAGATCTTTTATTTCCTTGTTTGCAGGTATTTATTTATGACCTCCCCTTTAAAGAGTGGTTTACTAAGAAAAAATATTTTGCATTATAATGGGCTATCTGTGCTATGCCCATCACGGGTATCCAAACCCAGTTTTTAGCGTCGTTAGCCTGCAGATTTACCGCTGAGCCACCATGAGGGTAGTCTTGAAAAAAAATTGCTATGGAATATGATCACTGTGGTGGTGAATAGTCTGCGCTCATCAGATTATCTTGCCTTACTATAGAGGTAAACTAAAATTTTCATTAAACAATTTAATAAAAGCAATATGCTATTTAAACCACAATTATCTGTTAATGCAAAAACAAATATATGTTGCTACATGTTTCAGGCCGCACTAACAAATGTGGTCGAAATATATAGTACATTATATCTTATCAAACTAAGTACCACAGGATGTGTGTTTTTCTTTGTTTGTTTTTCGTTCTGTGTAAAGCCACACGAGACCTATCCGCGCTAGTCGTCCCTAATTTAGCAGTGATAGACAACAGGGAGGACAGTTAGTCAACACCATCCACTGCCAATTCTTAGGCTACTCTTTTACCAACGAATAGTGGGATTGATCGTCACATTCTATCACCCCCACGGCTGATAGGGCGAGCATGTTCGGCGATGGGGACCCATAGATTACGAGTCGAGGCCATGCCAGACCAGAAGATATATGAGTAAATAAGTTACATTCAGTAAACGTATATTAGTGGTTGCAAAAATAGTGGTGCTTAAAGCAATTATCGTTTTGAAAAGAGGTACACGCAATTGTTTACATGAAATTAATTCGATGAAAAGTTTAAGTTATTATCACAGAAAAAATACCGTTGAGGCATAAAGGATTTTTAAGAAATTTCAATGATGATAATAAAACTTT
>NW_013667986.1:72629-74332 GCF_000517525.1 Limulus polyphemus | reverse complement strand
AAGAAAATGCTACCATTTATAAAAGTTGTAAAAAGTAATTTATAACTGGACTTGATGTTTCAGCATAGTAAGAAAAGGACAAATGGGCACTTGTCTGTACAAATAGTGTAATATACTGACTGCCTACTTAATATTAGGTTGGATCACTTTTTTGCCATAATCATAACGTAAACTCGACATGGCATAGACAACACAAGATGCTGGGAAGGCGTGTTCAAATGTTGCCAGTTCATCAAGGAGTGTGTATTATGCATTTAGTTCACATATGTAGGCAAAGGATTATGCTAGTGAACGCAACGTTGAAGTTTATCCCAAAGGTACTCCAGCTAATCGAGATCCAGATATTATGCTAGTCAAAGAAGATGGGGTTACTGAGTTCTTCAAACCAATTTCTGACAATACGAGTCCAATGAGTTTTGTATTATCTCTTTGAAAGATTTCTTATCCATCAGAGTGTAAATATAGTATTATATTATGTACACGATAAACAATAACGTTCAGGTGTAATATGGGCATTATCAATTCTTCTAGAGTAAGCAAAGAATCCCACTAGTCAACAACGAGGATGTTTCCTATACTATGTCACCACTTATAGCTGTTTACATTCTTGAAACAATACAGTCAGGGTTAAGTACCTCAAGTTGTTTTTATCCATATAATTTTTCGAAATGATTGAGACGAGGTGTAGTATTACTAACTGTATAATTATCCGGAATATTATTCTCGTCTTTATTATGTATATTATTATTTTCACAACGTTTCGACCAGTGAATTCTCAGGCTGTCGTCAGGTGTTATATCAGAGATTTTTGTACGCGTCACAACCAGAAAGCTTTTTTTTTATGTGTGTGGAATTACCAATATCACCAGTACAAAAAAGAACAAAACACATCTCATCACACCACCTGACACGCACCCAGTCATTCACTGTCCATAGTTCACACTTTAAACACCACCGAATTCTTGCTTTCCTTTTTGCACCAAAGTTAATCATTTTTTGAACTGATGTTTGCAATGTTCTTTACATGATGGGGTTGGAAATAGTCAAATCCAGACCACTACTAAAAAACACTCTGAACTGGAGCACAATCTGATATCATTTGAAATTTACACGTTGTAGTTTACTTGGTCCATCACCAGAGGGTGGTGGTTAGTTTTTTTCCTAATGTGTTCCCTACCCTCCACAAGAGACTGTAAGCTTCTGGCCAAATATGCATACATAATTAAACCCCTATGAAAGTAGGAGAGATCCTTACTTTTAACCATATACATACATCCCTACAATTTTAGTGCTAAAAAATGACACATTACGTGTCAGTCTGTGCTGCATGTGCAAACAAATGATCTATAAATGTGATCAGCCTGTTTTGCATATGTAAACAAATGGAGCGATCCGTAAATGTGTACATTACAACTCTTAAATTTTCTATAATTCATACTCGAAACTGTCGGTACTTGATGAGACTCCATAATTACAGAATTGAGGAAAAAACAAAGACAGTTGTACGTTTTACAAATACTTTATTTAATAACGACAATGGTTTCGCCAGTAAAGGCATCATCAGTGCGGACTGAAATGGTTTGTAAACAGGTTTATAAATACACAGCGTGGTCACAAGTAAATAGACACCACCTTTTCAGAAAAAAATGAAAATTTTCAGTCATATTCACATGAATTGATATATTTATAATTTAATTCATATC
>NW_013667986.1:70838-71629 GCF_000517525.1 Limulus polyphemus | reverse complement strand
AGCTTAAGTTGGTTTGGTCGTTTATAGATTTTTCTGGATTCGTTTTTAGACTTCTATTTATTCCTAAAATTTCCAGGCTGTTTATTTTGTTACCCTTTTCCCGGATACGTAAAATTTTGCAGTTTCTTTCGGATCAAATTGGTTTTTAGTTTCAATAAGGCGAGATGTAAAGTTGAATCCATTTCCTTAATTTAACATAACATAATATTTTGGAACAACATGGGACCTATTGACCCATCCTCTTAATTAAAACTATTAATAAATAGATTTTTTAAAAACGAATTTACTTTAATTGTTGTTTCTATGGAACGTACTGTTTGATCCATCTATACATCATTGCAGTATTGAAACATTAATTGGTAAACACCACTGTTGCTATACTTTCCGATTCTGTCTACGTTCTTATACAACATTTTGCCTAGATTGTTTTTACAGTAGAAAGCCGGTCTGGAGTATTTTTTATTTTTTTTTTTGTATAGTGTGTTATATATTTTGTCGTTTGGTACAGTATGTGGGTATATTGATTTTAAGTTTATGGCTTTTGATATTTTAAACAACAATGTGTCAATTAACTTTGTTGTATAACCCTTGTTGACAGTAATTTGTTTTGTTGTTTTTAATTCAGTTTAATAATCTTCAGATGACAAGGGTGCAGTGAAAAGCCTGTGTAACAAACTATGGAACACGACAAGTTTGTGTAACAAACTATGGAACACAAGTTTGTGTAACAAACTATGGAACACGACAAGTTTGTGTAACAAACTATGGAACACAAGTTTGTGTAACAAACT
>NW_013667986.1:68985-70228 GCF_000517525.1 Limulus polyphemus | reverse complement strand
GGGTATATTGATTTTAAATTTATGGCTTTTGATATTTTAAACAACAATGTGTCAATTAACTTTGTTGTATAACCCTTGTTGACAGTAATTTGTTTTGTTGTTTTTAATTCAGTTTAATAATCTTCAGATGACAAGGGTGCAGTGAAAAGCCTGTGTAACAAACTATGAAACACGACAAGTTTGTGAGACATTGGTTTGGTTTGTTATGAATTTCGCGCAAAGCTACACGAGGGCTATCTGCACTAGCCGTCCCTAATTTAACAGCTAGTCATCCCACCTAACGCCAACTCTTGGGCTACTCTTTTACCAACAAATAGTGGGATTGACCGTCACATTCTATATCGCCTCCACGGCTGAAAGGGCGAGCATGTTTGGTATGACGAGGATTCAAACCCGCGACCCGCAGATTGGGAGTCAAGCCACCTGGCCATGCCGGGCCGTGAGATATTGGATGTCTTGAAGAAGCATGTTTTCTGAAGATTTTGAAGGAATTTATACCGTTATTTATTTTTATTATTTTAATCCCAAAAATTAATGTTTTCGTTTTTACCAAATTTCATAGTAAACTTTTTTTTTTAATTTGTTTTATGAATTTAGAAGAGTTACAAGTTGATAGATACTTTTCTGTGGAAGTACAAAAAATTACGATAGTAACAGGCTACAAAACCACGCCCCAAGCCACGGGCTATCTGTGCTCTGCCCACCACGGGTATCGAAACTCGGATCCTAGCGTTGTAAGTCCGCAGACATACCGCTGTGCCACTGGGGGGCTAAAAAAAAGCCTACTATTAACAAGACAATCATACAGTCAGTAAACTATATTTAGGGATGGCCAAAATACATAATACAACTATTCATACTAAAAAAATCAACAATTACAGAGATTTTTACTTTAAAAGATGATTGCCACTCACTTTCATTTGTTTCTCTGTCCAACAAGCCCAAAAACAAAGCAAGAAACCATCGCTAAGATACCCAACCAGAAAGTGATCAAACCACCAAAATGTTCATCTTTCTTCTTCTTCTTGTTTTAGTAGAGATAACTCTACAACTACTTTATCATTAACGTCAGTTTAAACCTAAATCCACTCTATGTGTTCCTGGGCAGTGCACGCTGTCATCGCTTAGTCGTAATAGCTAGTAGTAATTAAAAAAAAAATCATAATTCTAGTGTAAGCAATATTATCATTACCCTTTGAAGTTAGCTTTCTTACAGAAATCTGGTGTTCCTTTAAAAAGCTTA
>NW_013667986.1:45466-67940 GCF_000517525.1 Limulus polyphemus | reverse complement strand
ATTATGTATGAAATGAAGGAGTAAAGAAAATTCAGTACACATAAAATTATATTTTACTACACACATTCATTGAATACAGTAAATTTCAGTCAGGGGAAAAAAACATCACAAAATCGCAAAACAAGTATTGAAAAACATTTTGTAAATGTAAAATGATGTAGGGAAGTCAGTGCCATGAATATAGGGATGATACAGCTACACATAGGTCATTCACACGTGACTTTCAATATTAACACTTAATGTTGCACTGTAAAATGCTTACTTGACTTTAATATTACTGCAGTTGGAAGTTATATATTTCTGAATATTGGTATGCCGCTTGTTTATCATATCATCATGGTCATGTCAGAGCAGGTATCAATGTCGTATAATTAAGAACCTGGGACTTGTATACAAGGAAAACCAAGTTGAGTCAAAACATGTCTTGATTGTTATAGACTTTCGCTACGAGATTCATCGAATTTACCAACCTCGTAATCATTTTGTACCTTTTACAGTGAAACATTCAATTTTAATATTGAAAGTCACGTATGGATGACCTATGTTTCGCTGTACCATCCCTATATTCTTGGCACTGACTTCCCTACATCATTTTACGTTTACAAAATGTTTTTTATTACTTGTAAACAGACTTCAAATTGACGAAGGCTTGCAAGTTTACAGTCAGCCCATGAAATCAACAGTTGTCTTCAGTAAAGAGTGGTGGCAGACAAATTGGAATCACAGCAACTACATTTGACTTCCTATCTGTAATGATTAATGCAGTTCCAATGAAAACTTCCTGTGCCTTTGGTCTACTTAAACATGGTCTTAAATATTAACATCCACATACAATGGAGGATCTATGAAAAGACTGTCATGATGTGTGGTCTAAGATCCCTTACCTTCCTTTATAGAAGTTTATTACAATAGAAGTTGTTATGTTAGGCAATAATGAATAACCATGAAATCAGATTAAATATAGTCAAATATGAAAGTAGTGGTTACAATGGCCCTGGAACATTGTTCACATAAGGCATAGCTAATCCACTGTATTCTGCATATGCACAACTTAAAATAGATTAAACATATCTTCCCATTTTTTATTTCTCATTGATTTTTAAACAATATTAATCTTTTTTGTTGTAAAATTCATCATCATGTTTGTTGGAATTTTTTGCCTGGCTAAAATAGAACTATCTGCAGTTGTTTTTACCTAATCTTGAAGTGATAAACTAGACGGAAGGCAGCTAGTGAACAACAGTCATCGGTGCACTTTACAACCCAATACTCAATATTCCTGTTTGAAAATTTCATAGGAGGCCCAGTGGATAACATGTCTGCCAAAACAAACTGCATTTTGGGGCTGTTGGTATGTTATGAAAATGATGGTTGAATTTTACTATTTGGTCTGACAAGAGTTGGTTGGAACCCTATAAGCTGGTGAATCTTCAGCATCTTGAAAGTTGTATATCATAAAACCTAAGTTCTCATGTGACCAGTATAAGTTGTTTCAACCAAAGTTTTGAGTGTTTCAATATAGACAGTTAAATTATCTTTGATACTGATACTGAATACAGTCATAATGCTGTCCTACACTTTTTTTTTTATTTACTATATAGGCCAGTTAAGAATAAAAGCATTGGAAAAATATTTTCAGTTCCAACTGCAATCTTTATTTCATCCCACTTACTGTTCTGAAAAAAGGGAAGATTGTCCCTTAGCACAAAAATTACTGATGGAAAAATTGGCTTTTTTTTCAACCACATTTTTCTGAACTCCTTATCCACCAAACAGCTTTTGGGTCCTAATAACGTACGAGATCTACACCACACTTAAATATACCATCAATAGTGCAACTGATCTCATTAGTTACTGCTCGTGGACCCCTCTTGGTAGCTTGAGGATTAGCCGAGAATTAAAACTTTTGTTCATATAAACGTAAAATATATGTTTATATTTATGCTGAATACAGCAACTCATAACCAGTAGGAAGTTTAAAACAGTTAATTAAAAATTTTCAAACATAAAATGCACCAGTGGTTATCTCACAATCAACTATTGCAAGATGTAAGTAATTTGTTTAAATGTGCAGAACAGCTTCGAGATAAGTCTTGAACTTTAAGATATGCTGTTTCTGTGCACAGGATCCGTTATCATTCTGTATTGAAAGAATATAGCTTCCTATAGTGATTTTTGGGTGGTAAATAAGTAGTTTAATCCTTAAAATAACTATACATGGTTTGTAAAATATAAAATATTCCAAACAACTATTATTAATCTGTACTTTACTGATTAGGTTCTGATCTATATTTCATGCAATATAAATGTCTTCTAATTTATCTAATGGCTCTTGTAATGTGCCTTAAAATTTTAATTCACTTGAAACAATTCCAATGATAACTTTATATTTTTAGTTAATAAATGCATTAGTATGTATCAATATGCAAGTATGTTGGAGAACATAATTATCCTTTCTTGACTTTTAATTCATAATAATTTCATAAAATAAAAATATTTCTAAAACTACTAATTGTGGTTGGTGTGGTGCAAAAAAAACAGCTTCAATTATTGTATAAAACACAAGTTTTATTTACCTTCTGCAACAGGTTATTCCCTGTCACAATTTTTACTGAAATTAGTGTATCCTAACACCATTCTAGCTTGAAATAACTTTCGAGCTTTGAGCCAAAAGTCCAATGTTCATTGATATACATTATGTTTATTTGTGAAGTTTGTTTCACCTTATTTATTGAAGCTACGAAATGTGTACAAAGTATTCAAAAAAAAAGCAATTACAAAAGAATGTTATTATTTATATCCCAATAGTTTAAAATAAAATGCTGCTAAGCATGTTTCAGTTTATATTACTATATTCAAGAAACAATTCACATTTTATGCACCATAAATTCCTAACTTAAAGTAGAGCACAGACATAAAAAAATCTGTGTAGCATTTAGAATTTATTTATTTATAATTTGGATAGACTACTTTGGAAGCATCTTTTTTTTTTTCACCTAAAAGCGTCAAAGATTTAGTCAATGATAACATCGGCCAATTAAATGCCATTCTTTTACATCCTTCATAAAAGTATTGTTTAATTACCTAATATCAAAGCTTAAATCTAAAGCATATTATAAAAATAATTACAAAACAGTTTGTAATCTGATTCAATTTATTTTTCTAACAAATCTTGCCAAAAAAAAAGTTATTTTTTTTATTCTAAAACCAAATAGTGGAGTGCATACTATACATTAATGCTTAATTCCTTTATTTGATACTACCAGTTATATTTATATATAAAATCATTAATCTTTTCATAAATAAAAAACGAATCCTCAGTTTGTCATCTTGAAGTACTTCAGACAAATTTTCTATATGTGTAATTGAATAAAAGTATGATGATTATATTATTGTACTTATCTGAATAAAAATGGCGTAGTAACAAATACCAATCTATTAATTTAGAATTTTTGACAATACTTTATGTCAAAAAGACAAAGTACAACATCTTAGTACAGAGACACTGGTGATAGTGGCAATAGAGCTACCTGAGGAAAAAAACACAATTGTTCTAAGCCTAAAAATGTTTTATTATGTTTACTGGTCAAGCTTTTGTTGCAGCTGAAAATTATATACACTTATTAAAAAAGTAAATACAAAGCCAAATCTGTCACTTGGTTCACCACTTTTTTATATACTGGTTTAGAGTATTTCCACCCTTCAACAGCAACCTCAACAAAGGCAAATCAAAAGAACATGACTAGGCTTCTCATTCAGATGAGTTATATGTTTCATATTTGAGTTGTATTTTTCTCCCAGTAGTAAACCTATACTTGTATATGATTTGAATAATATGTAGCAATAATGCTACTAATATATTTGTCTGTATGATTCAATAAACAAGTTCTATTCTACAAGAGTAATGTCCAAGGTTACCTACGAGGGGTGGAATTTTCCTAAACTGATATAACTGACTGGACTTCATATTTACTTTTCAATATTTTACACAGCTCATTGGCTGAATAATACAGAAGAATAAATTAGTAGCAATATTGCTATCCTATGTAAATATAGGTTTTGCTATGGTGAGAAAAAGTTAACCAAAAAACATCATGCATGTTCTATACACTTATTTTTGGGGGATTATAATATTTTAATGAAATTATTTAAAAAATATTAGTAGAAGGAACCATAGAAAAAACAAATAATCACGAAACATAGACATGATAGTGATACATTTAACTCAAGTTCTTTTCTTTTCATCAATATGCTTTAATTGCATTCCAGATGAGAAAGAAATGAATTACTTAATGATACAAAAGAATTACAGGTCTCTTATTCTTTCTCGCATATAATAAAAAAAAAAATTGCATATATATATAAGAATGGTATAATTTCTATGAGTAAAAAACATGTAGGATAAAAAAAGGTTTGGTTGATCAAGTTCAAATAAACCCTAGTGCTTTCAACAATTGGACCTATCTTCTTATTTACCTCTGAAGTAGACAAGTTCAGCTGTTAAAAGTGTTAAGGTTTTTACGGGATTCCTTTAAATCTAATTTCTGGAAGCTATTCTATACAAATTACAATAGAGATCCCTCTCAGCAAATTTATGTTGAAAAAAATTCAAATACTGTCATACTCATACTTCAAAAACAAATAAGCACCTGAAGTTTATAAACTACACAAAAAAAGCACCTAAAATTTATAA
The DNA here is from genome assembly GCF_000517525.1 of Limulus polyphemus. Taxonomy (NCBI): domain Eukaryota; kingdom Metazoa; phylum Arthropoda; class Merostomata; order Xiphosura; family Limulidae; genus Limulus; species Limulus polyphemus. The sequence goes on along the minus strand of NW_013667986.1, from coordinate 63,247 downwards.
AATACAAAAGTTTTGATTAAATAATAAAACGTATTGAATTCATTTCATTGTTTGAAATGGATTTCTATAAAATTTCTTTATTTGTGTGCGAAAATGTTTTATACATTTATTTGCAAGTTCATTTTACAGCTAGACTGCTTCTTAATGGAGGGATTTGTCGAATTAAAGCAGTTATGACTGTCTTAACTACAAGTTCTAAAAACTAAAAATCAGTTAACTACTGTGAAAAGAAAAAGTAACTTCATTAACATGATACAGAATCTAAAGAACTTTCCCTTACGCCAAACCGTGTGTGAGTGTACACACACTGAATTGTCAAACTGATAATACATGAAGAAAGCATGTACTTTTAGACAGGAAGTCTTGCAACATTACGGTAATTAATAACAAATCAATAAAAAATTTATATCCATACAGCAAAACTTAGAATAAATCTAAAAAACATTAGTTCAAGCACTTTACTAAGTAGTCACGAATACTTTAACCAAATATTATGATTAATAATCAATTTTTGGGATGAAACTTTTAATATTTTAAGATTAACAACTACAACATGTACACAAAAATTAAGAAACATTATTACAGAATGAAACATTATCTTAAAATCTATGATTGATTATATACACATACAAGAGTTTGATTTCATGAGTTTTAAAGTATAAAATGACATTGCAAGATATTTATAAAAACTAGTCTCATAGAGAGAAAAAAAAATGTCGAGAAAATTATTCTAAATGAAATAAAAAGGAATGTATATAAATATAAAAATGCATTAGATAATAACTTATAAGATTAAAATGAACGATGGTTTAAAAAATTCACATAAGATATTAAAAATGGTCTTTAAATACAAGATAATTTTTAAATATTAAAAACACTGTTACTACCCACTTCACTACATGCAACGTTAAAGCTTTTGTACACTGGAATTAATGCTTAAAAGTTACTGAAAAAAAAGGCACTTACATGATTGTGGAGTATACATTAAAACCTACGTGTTAACATAATTATACCCTCTGAGAAAGTCACAAACTATGGTATCACATGAAAGTCGTATCATCTCTTTCTCGACGGTGTTGAGTTCTTGCTTGAAACAACTCTCGGATGAGAGAGGATTTTTCTCTTTCCAACTGAGTAATGCGTTCACTTTTATTCCCCACTTCCTGAAAAGGTTACACGTAAAGTCAAACATTATAATCTATCACCGATTTGTTTTAAAACTTTGAACGCTAATTAAAATTAATTGTAAGCAATCAACATTACTTTTCTGTAAAACCTTACCTGAGTTAGCATTTTGTTTTGTTCTTTCAACCTCTGAATAATTGATTGTGTAGAATCTTGTTGCATCCTGTTAAGCACTGCCGGCTGTCGAACGGCAAGATTCATGTGCAAAGGAAAGCCCTAAGTTTAGAAGAGCCGAATTAAAAATGCTATTTTTTTTCATTTATAACAAATATTATAAAAATTAATGGACTCTATTCCACACAGTTCAAACTGAAAAACAGGAAAAGAAATGGTTGTCTATAAATTGTTATTTATATTTTCCATGTTATTATAACCTGGACAGTTGATGAACATTTTTTTTTGGCAGATAAAGAGAGACCCAATAAAAACTATACCAAAACACTAAGGTATACCTTATGTAATACTTTTATGTCTCCATATAACTAATATTTAAGGGGATTGTTGGTTCAGTCAAGGCTGTCCCATCCATATTTAAATAAAATAAAAATCTAGCCCTCATTGTTTAAATGTTTATTTAACCTTCCCTTAAATTTACTGAATCTACCACAGACAGGGGCAGATTGGCAGTAAAGAATCAGCCCGGGCAATATCACATGCCGCATATGGGCTAAAAATATTAGAAGTTAAAATCAATTTCTAAGAATGTATCGAATGCAGCAGCCCACCGAGCCGGTGTTCCAGTGGAGCAATCTGCCCCCGACCACATCCTAAGGAAACCTGTTCCAAAAGACAACCACCGTGATAGAAACGTAAAACTGTCTAAACTGAATACAACTCCTAACCTGCCAATATATATACTTCCATCCCCTTGTACTACCACTCTGATCATTAAACAAGAAAAAAGATGCACAAATATTGTCAATTCCCTTAACAATCTTGAACACCTCAATTACAGCTTCTCTAATTCTTCTGTTATCCAAGCGAAAAACAACCTGTCCTCGTATGACAACTTTTCCATACCAGAAATCATCCTAGTAACCCTCCTTTGGACCCTTTCCTCTTTGTGTGTGTGTGTGTCTGTCTGTCTGTCTGTCAACATCATTCATTCCCAGGTATCATCCTATATCTTTTACTCTGAACCCTTTCTAATGGTTCAATATCCTTCTTCAGATAAGAAGCCCAAGAGTGATCAGAGTGCCACAGTTAAGCATTGAAAAGCATATTTTTATAAAAATATTACTTCAGAAGTTATGCATATAGAAGAAATGATGAATCAAGTGTAGCAGGGACACGTATGATTTAAGGTATCACAAATGTCACATTGTGGAACTATGTATCAGTATAGTTTTTAATGGGCCATTCTGTATGGTTTATTGGAAGTGAAAAATTTTCAGAAATTCAAAAAAACCTAGAAAAGTAAAAACAAACAAAAAGTATATAAATTAACATGCTTTTTTTTTTAATTAACATGGTTTTAAAAGCAAAAATAAAGTCACAAAGTATGAAAACTCTTCTTTATCTGTCTAAACACCATGCGATATTGATTTCTAAGAATAAAAATAAGAAGCATCAAACTTGGAGATTGTCCTTAGAAGAAAAAAATTTATCAAAATATATTATTCTTTGTTCTTCACTTTCTTTTAATGAAGATAATTTATATTTCTACAATATTTTGATATATAACTTCAAACATTGAATAATAACTTATGGTCAGAATGAACTTAATTATTGAATGGCCTTCTGGGCACAGAAACTTGTGAGGGACAAACGATAAACCTGACAAGCTACTTTTCCACAACAGGGACTCAAGTCCAAAATAAAAATTAAGAGCAATGGTAAAAAACAACTGTATGCACTGCCGTAGCCAGGGTGGTGGTGGTGGTGTAAACCCCCTTTGGCTTGTATTTTATTTTTCACAAGGAAATAATAAAATTTTAAATATTATAAAAATAAATAAAAATTAAGACTCACCCCCCACCCCTTTTCAAATTTCTAGATACGCCACTGCCTGCATGATACATTATTTTTATCAAAAATGCTAGTCCTATTGGTTTCCCTTGCTTCATCAGCTTTCAGAATTTCCAATGTGGTCACATAGTTTCTTAAATTTTTATAAACAAACTATATGTGGACACTATTAAGAAATGTTAATATAATCTATACAATAATAGTAACCTTAACCAAAATATCAAGAAAAAAAACAAAAATCCAACAAGACAAATTATAATAAAAAAATGTTAAAAGAATTTAACAATTTTTAGTCTCTAAAGAATTATGTGCAGTTACAATCCAGAGTAAAATACATAAAAAATTCAAACTTATATATATTTTTCTCAAAAAAAAAATATCCAGAAAAATACAATTATCTACAGTTTTATACAGAATTGTATTTTTCTTTTCACAGTTACTTAAAGTTACCTAGGGAGAAAAAAATAAAACAGTAATTAAAAATATTAGAACTATGAAATGGGAGAAAAAAAAAATCTGTAACAAAGTGCTTGGTTTTACATAAATTATAGATTTGTGGATTTTAATATTTATTACGTTAAACATTGATTAGCATCATCTTGTTGTTTATGAATGTTTCTTTTTTTGAAAAATTCAGGAGTACTCCACTGATGCTCACCAAGAAAAGTTAAACTTTCAGATGACACGGATATTTGAAGTAAACCAGCACTTAACAGCACTTATAGAAAGTACTGAAAAGGTTTGTGATAAATAGGAGGTATTGTTCCTTTCCAAAGCAGTGTCTTATGAGAAACTTCCTAAAAGGTTTTACAGTTAAGAATTTATATCTTGAATTTATTCAGTATCTTCAATAACAGCTGCAATGACCACCCACTGTTTAAGTACTGCATCAAGAAATGAACGTATGTCTTCCTGGAGTGAATCATTTGTAAACACCAACTGTATAAATACATTTTGAAAGTTTCAGTTTCTAAAAGTGATCGTAGACAAAAGTTAATCATTGGCTACATAGCGACAATAATCATGCTTAACATTTAAAAGTTAGAATTGAATAAATAATGAAAAAAAAGAAACATACTAAAATAACAACAGAAAAAAATATTATTGTCTAAACTCTTAGTAAATATTCCATCACCTCATTCAAAAGATAAACAAAGTTGAATCATTTTCTTTTCCTTATATTTCCAGTCCCATTACTAACATTATTTATATTGTTTTTTTTGCTACTGTACCTTGACTTATCACAAACTTAAGTAATTATTTTTCACATATATTTCTTTTCTTTTTTTCTCTATTATGATGCAAAAATTGATTCATTGCTGCAGGATTCTCTTCCAGTTAATGAATTTTACAAAATTTATATTGAGAACTTTTAACAAAGTTTAATACAAAAGCAGTTAAGGGTAGCACATCATTTACAAGTTAGGAAAAAAAAACTGTGATGGCAGATCTGATTATAAATGACCAAATAAAAACCTTGAATTAAAGATTTTTTTTCAGATATATAAAGTGAATGTAGATTAATAACTTTTCAAACCAACATCCAGGGGAGGATTAACTGTACTTGGGGCCACAGGCTAATTTTATTTTGGGGACCTTTTTCTATAGATTTTTTATTAACAGTAAATGTACAGTACATAGTACATTTACACTTATGACACTTGGGCTAATTAAGAAACAAACATAAAAGTACCTTAACAGTGTATTTTTGTCGTTTGCTAAAACAAAACAGCATAAAATAAATTTTACTTTGGGGCCTATAAAACGTAAAATAAAGCAGGGAAATATATTGAATATATTTCTATGATTATTTTACATCTGATATTTTAATATTATATTCTCTATATATTTATAGCTTTTTTTGTTTTTTTCTGAACTGATTGGGCTTCAGCCCCAATGATAATCCACCTCTGCCAACATCCCATGTTAAAATGCCATTTCAACAGTACACAGTTTTTTAGACAAGAGAATGGACTCTAACTTTTTACTTCTACAAAGTATTTAGTCCGTTTAATATATCCTCTAATTGCTCATAACTATTTCTATATTGCAAATGATTATGAATAAATACAGCTATGACCAACAACATAAATACTAAATGGCAAATTTGTTTGTTGTGGGCACTGAATAAACTTTCATTGGATTATATAACACTTAAACCATTTATTGTGGCTTGGAATTATTCATGATATTGTATTTTATTGTATTGTTTCAACCCACTGGAGTCTCTTATTTTCAATTTTAATTTAAGTGTGTGGTTTTTATAGATTACTTTTAATGTTCCATACTTTACATATTTAAAAAAAATAAAAGTTAACTACTTGTAAAGTTGAACTGATAGATGGTCGAGTCTTTTAAGCAATAAATCCATGCTTAAAAAAAATTATGATGTAAATTTCCATAAATATTCTGCATAAAATTAACTTTCTGAAACTAAAAATAATTGATATTTCAAAACTGTAAGTACATCCTGTCACTAACTAACTTCCCTGAATTCTCATTCATTACTCATATGAATACATCAATGAACTGAACTCTCGAACTAAATACTTCACTAACTGATTGGTACACTAACTCTAACGAACTAAACTTAAAGTTCACTTCGGATGAAGTTCGCCTCTATATCACTTACAAAGTTTGTGTTTGTTTTGCTGACATAGCGCATTTTCTCCTGGACGCTACCAATCTGTTGCTGGTACCAGTCCCGAGCTCGTTCAACTGCTTCCAATCCTTGGAACAAAATGTCTCGTTCCTGCTCCAACTGCTTCATGCGCTTCAACTGTTGATTTAAGAAAAAGTTTCAAAGACTTAATGAACCTCATACTTATTGTGCAACAAATAATAAAACAATTTTACAATGCTAAGTTTAATCTCTGGTGTCACCCATCATTAGAATATTATATGCTAAATTTTTTTCCAGGGTTTTCTGATGACAAAACGAGATGTAAAAATACCGACATAGGTTCAAAATTATAATCTGATAGTTCTATGTACAAGTAACTCTCAAATACTATCTACTAACTTAAGTTTTGGCAACTAGACTTTGTGACATTTCATGACAAAAAACACCCCAGGATATGACCTAACAGGTTGCAATTTCTCATGAATGGATGTATAATGTTTATCATCATTTCCCCAATGATATTTTCTTGTATGCATTTATAGTGTTAGCTGCAAAGCCCGCATAATTATGCATCAGGATTGGGTTTGGGGATCTAACTCTTCTCAGAGAATGAACATTCAATATTCTTATTCCATTGTGCTATGAAAACGAATGTTATATTCCGGACTCATTAAACATGTTGAAAGCTTCCATTCAGTAAAGTTATCTTGACACCGGGCCAATGCAATGAGCTGTACATTACAAATGTTAATTCAAATATTTCTGTTGTTTGCATTGAAAAGGAGAGCAAGCTATCAGGGGCAGCTGGTCCCCCAAACCCCTGCCAAAATGTACCCCTTCAACTTTTCAGTTGTGATTGCATTTATCTATTATCAACCTACAAATGTGTTTATTCATTCAATTTTGACATTCTTTTCAATTTTTCGGAGTACTGAACAGTCACCAAATTTACCACCAATAAGCAAATCCAATGACACTTATGCAAATGAGAAGTCAGTTTCAAAGCAAGTCTGAGGAACATATTTCTTTTGAAGCATTATAAAAACATATTCAAATTCATTTCTGCCAACTCTTGTTTTCTGAGGTAGCATTAATAAATTTTATACGTAGTTTAATCAGTCATTATTTTGATATATTTCCTGTTCAGATTAAAAAGAAAAACTAATGTTGCAAAGATAAAAATTATTTCAAATCAAACTATGATTACACTTTGCTTACTTATAAGCAAAACCTTACATGTATTATGAATACTGTGTACTTCCTTACCTATATTTGTGTGCTTCCTATAAATAAAGTATTTAACGATATATATATATGTTGAGTACATTACATTAAAATTAATTTGAATATGCAAATCAGCAAGACACATGGCAACCACAACCAATATAGTCGCAGTAAAATTATATGTATCAGAACTATGTTTTGACATTGTTTGGTATTTTGTAGCTGGTGTGATACCACCAAAAAAATGAATTGCTTTTGGGAAGAGTATGTAACAGCCTTTCCTGGTGCAACATATTCATACACTCAGATCATATATAATGATGTGTTCAAATCAGGGACTTAAGAATTTTTAAGACATGGATATCTCTTATCCTCAATGGCATTGAAAATCAAAGGAATATGGATCAACTTGGTGCACCAGAACCATCTAAAAAGAGCCCAGCAATAAGTCATACCCCAGCTGTGTTAAGTAAAGTGTGGCATCTTATAATAGGTGAGAATCTTTGAGCATAAGACCAGTTGCAAATATTGTCCAAGTGCTCCAAGCAACAGTATATATACAACTTTATCAAGAAAGATCTCTGCCTAGAAAAGTGACACAAGTCACATATACAAAAATTGTTTCCACAACATATACATTCAACTGTAGCATACCTCAAGCAGCTGAAGAATGAAATGGGTATTTCTGCAGTTCCATACAAAGAAGTACTGGTCAAGTTTCTAAACCAGTACCTATGAATTTCAATGTGATCAGACTGTTGAAATGAGCACTGAGAAGTGTTTGTTCTCATACACTAGATGGATTATAGAAAGCAAAGAGGTTGGATGTACTTTGAGTATGACAGCCTTACAATGTCAAGATTCATGGTTATCAGCTAGAATATGATGGATGTCATGCTATAGACTGTAACACATGGTGAAGCTCCAAAATTTTTTAATATAACATACTACATTTATACCCTGTATAAATGATGTTATCTCTGAGTAGACTTGTTAAATTTCTTATTCTTTGTAGTAGGAACTTATTTATTTCCACACAACAAGTTATTTCCACTGGTCCACTATCCAGTTAGGCTGGTCAAGGGAATTAAATAAATGTGTCAGACCTTTGAAATTGTCATTAAGGATGCTTAACACTTGTCAAAATCACTTTTCATTAAAAAATAAAATCATATTTCCCAAACAATGTGCATTCACCCAATATTATTGTGTGAAATTAATACTTCAGCAGTCTTTATGAGTTAATAAAAACAAAATAACGTTTGTGTTAAAATGCACTTAAATGTTAACAGAAATTTCCATTTCTTATATCCACCTTTGCCTAATTTAGTTTCTTATGGCTATTTTAGTATTTTATTATTTGGTGTGTAGGAAGAAAATGAGACATTCAGAGACGTCAATTTATTTATTTATTTTACGAACTTACACATAACCAAAGTAAAATTACCTTTTAAAAGTGATGTTTATGTTCGTATTCTTTTGTTTGTTTGTTTGTTATTTTGTACTCATAAAAAAGTTCCACTGTCGCAAAACGGGCTCCGCACTTTCGGACCCTGAAAGAGTTATAGAATGATGGGCATATCCTGCTATTCGATTAGGGTTGCCTTACAATTGACGGTGAATGCTGTTGACTAGAGTAAGTGCCTTCCTTCCCTATAATCTATCAGTATCAGTTTAAACTTTAAAATAAGATAGAGCTAGTGTAGCTTTGTGCGAATTTCAAGAACTAAAAACGTAATTTGTTGATAAAATAATTGTAATACTTTCTTACTAATAAATTCATCCTTGCAATCATTATAAAAAATAAGTAACTTGCACGTAAATAGCAAAATGATTGATTTTACTAATTCTACTGGGTGACTTCGGATTGCTTGTTCATGTTTATAGCAAAGCAACACAATGGACTATTTAAGCCTATTTTTGGTGTTGGGGCCCTCGAGCTTAATGCTAAACCTCTAGTGGGGGAGGGGATAGATAATGAAAAAATTATTATACAATTTATCTTTAAATTTCAAACAACATAAAAACAAATTCAGAAATAGAAAAAATATAATATATTTTTAACAAAATGCTGTCAATTAAAATCAATATAATTAATTAGGGGAGAAAAACCATTATGAAAGTGAAATTCTTATGCATATTAAAACATTTTCATGTTATCATACTTTTACGTAATATGCCACACATTCATTTTTTATATATTAAAAATATATAGTTGTGTCAAGAACTGAATGCAAGTTCCATAAATATAAGTCTTACAACTGTCATTGCAAGGCCTTCTCGACTAGCTTTATCTTGAACAGAAGCAAAGTTGTCACATCTGCATAAATTATTATGAATAATCATAATATATAAATGTTTTTCTGATTAGCAAAACAATTTCTTTTTTTTTTCACTGTAGCACATAACTAACTATAACTGTTCGTTTGTTATTCGAACTTGTGATTGAAACTGAAAGCAAGTACGAATGTAATAATATGTCAACCACACTATATCGGCTATATACAGCGCTAACGAAGCCTTTCGCCTAATACTAAGCGTCATCAGCTCGGCTGGAATACGACAGACACAGTAATTGTTTAGACGCTATTTATATCACCAGCATCTCGAACAAGAGAGTTTCGGCGTGAACTATATAGTTAAGCACACAATGGACTATCTGTGCTTTGGCCACCGTGGGTGTGGAACTCATACCGCCCGACACCCAGGAAAAAGTTTTACGCAATACTTTGCCCTTTGAACAAATTTATTTTTTTCAACGTTCGTTCTACTGCTAGTAATAACAATCTATAGTTTTCTATGAAGCCATACAACTTCCTTAAAATTCTGAACTGGATATGTATAGTACATACACACGAACATTTAAAATGCGTACCTCTGATCCAAAACTATATACACAAATATACATGTATCTTTAATTCATGTCTTCATTTACACACCAAGACGGAAATAAACGTATTTAAATTAATGCAACGACATCATTACATTGGTTTCGTATACAGTACGAAACCAGTAAACTGTTTGACAGCTAGCTCTACGAATAAAATATAATAAAAATTGAACACCATTTTAGTTTGTGGCAGCACTAATGTAAACCATGATTTCTTTATCAATTCGTACTTGAGCTATGCTACATACTGCGCTGTTAAATCCTAATGGTTTGGGTTGTTTTGAATTTCGCGCAAAGCTAATCGAGGGCTATCTGCGCTAGCCGTCACTAACTCAGCAGTATTAAACTAGAAGGAAAGCAGATTGTAAACACCACTTACAGCCAACTCTCGGGGAACTCTTTGATCAACGAATAGTGGGATTGGCCGTTACTTTATAACGCCCTCACGGCTGAAAGGGCGAGCATGTTTGGTGTGACGGAGATTCGAATCCGCGACCCGCAGATTGCGAGTCGAGTGCCCTAACCACCTGGCCATGCCGGGCCTATGTGCGTGTTTTCATACTCTTTACAAGGCGAACAATACGATATCGGAATTTAATGTAGAGCTATAGAAAACCGAGATCACCATCGACTAACACATTACCAAGGTTGTATTTCCTATATCACTGACCTTCATCGACATACAATATATGAATTTAACAACATCATATGTATTAGGGCGAAAGCTATCAGCACCACAAAACAAAGAAGTAAAAAAATATAAAAATCTAATCAAACTTCGGCAAAGACAAAATTTAGAAAATTAAAAATAAATGTCAAACATAACAATAAGTCATAAGTGGTTTATATCTGCATTGAAGATAGATAATCTATCTTCAATTATACACCAATGCGGGTGAAAACTGAACAAGATTTGAAATTATTAATGGGCTAGATTCAGGTGCTTGTTCCCATAATGTCGACAAGAACCTAACTACACATTCACTGTCTGCAGTCAATTTTCGAAAGGTAGTTGCCCAGTAATAACATCAATGAAAGAATAAGCAACTCAACTACAAGTAAACCTATAGTTCAGATAAATTTAAATTTGAAAGAATAATATATGTATATTATTATTATTTACATACTTCAACTAATCGACCAATCACTTGAAAACAATCTTTTCTTGAATACTGGTGATTTTAGCCTGTAATAAGGTGAACTGTGTACATGAAAGGCATCAAACCAGATAGCAATAAAAAAAAACGATTCCATTTTTCTATCTACAAAACTAAAAACGATCTTATAAAAGTATTGCAACCATCTATTGCTCCCAGTGGCTCACTGGTATGTTTGAAGGCTTATAACGCTAAAGATTAGGTTTCAACACCCACGGAGGGCAGAGCACAGATAGCCCAATCTGTAGTTTTATACTACAAAAAAATATATATACTAATCGTTTCATTGTTGTCATTAAAGGGACTTGTGCATGGCTGAGAGAAATACTATTCGTTTGAGGTATTGTGGAAAATACCCGAGATACTAACTCCTATACATATTCCTTAATGCCTTAAGTTCCGTTAATAGACTTCCGTCTGTTACTTTATATGTTTATTAATATTAGGAAGCTGTGCTGTTCGTTTTGTTAGAAATTTAATCCTTTTGCTATATCCTGGTCTTGTCTATATTACCTTATAGAAACTTTATTAATTTGATGCATTTTCCAATAATTATTAATAAACTTGGCATACTTTATTTTGGTATTTACCATATTGTAATCAATCCCATTAGCTAAAGTATGTCTTCTAGGTTCCCGCCTTCTGTTGAAAGCTTTCTTGGCTGTAGGTCTGCTCTCTGTCTGTCTAAATGCAGCGCCACCTAGAAAATATACGATTTTGAAATAAAAATTATAAAATAGATACAAGTTCCACAAAACCAATTAATTGCAGAATACAAAAGTAATTCTACAAATAGAGGTGTCGCTAGGTGCTTAAATGATTCTGGACTCGGGCTCATAACTCGCGGGAATTTTTGGCGTTTCAGTAGATAACGATCATGGATTTCTAATCTGATTTTTCAAGAGTGCCAAATAGAATCGGGGCACGGGCCCTGTGTGCCAGCGCCTAGCGACGCCTTTTGACTAAATTACGTAAGCTATTCAGTACTAAAAATGCACTACACAAAAACAGACAAACAATCAATAGTCTACCTTTTAAGTACTGTTAAGATTTATATTATTGTACGTCAATCACCCAAGAACGTGACCGGGCATTTTTGTATTTTTGAGAATATTTAAACAGTAGCTACATATTTAACAATGGAAAACCAGTGGCACAGCATATAAAACTGAACTCGTGAAGCCAAAATAGATTAACATAAAAAGAAAATCGTGGGTTAAAAATAATTGTTTTACTACAAAGTGTATATAGTTTGTGTTTCTTTGAGGAAAAAAAAAAAACGTTTGAGAAATACTCATTACATGGATAAGTAAGTATTTGAGTAAAAATGAATTTCTCGTCAAACGGAAGAAAATTTATTGAACGGTATTTAATATTGTGTTTCCAATATTCCAATGTGAACCATAGAATTGCTTTGGAAGGAGACGTCATCTTAATTACCTAGGACAGTGATTTCCAAATTCTTTTAGTTTGAGGCTCCCTTGATGTGAATAAAAAAGTTTGAGGTCCACTAACCTATAACTTTAGCACGTTGATTGAAAAACAGTGCCGTAGTAAAAACAATAACATATCCTTTCGACATACTGTATCGTTTAATTAATTCAACATAATTTTTAACAGCTCATTGTTTATTTAGGATTAAAATTAATTCAGCATCCTTAATTTCGGCCCATTTTTGGCGGCCCTCCAGAAAAAAGCTTCACGGCCCCATGAGGGGCCGCGGCTCCCACTTTGGGAAACGCTGACTTAGGAGAATATGCATTATGATTACTTGAAACTCCTCCTAGAAGTGTAACTTTATTTTATATTTATCATGTTTACATAATAGATAGTGTAATAAACATAAATAAACGTCTCAATCCTAAGTTGCCTCAACTTCGACATTCAAATTTTATGCCTTGTTGATTATTATAAATTCACGATCCGTAATAGTATCTCATTCTTTTAAAATGTTTATCTTGATTATTAGTAGTATTAATTTATTTATTTGTAAACGCAAATTCAGTATATTGCAAATCCTTTACATAAAATACTATCTTGTTCGGGAGATAACTCATGCCCAATAACCGGAAGTGAAACAATGATTTCTTTTTTACATTTTTACACCGGATGTAATTTATTATAGTTAACCGCTTAACAAACAAAAAAAAGGTCACTACGAACAGGATTGTGATAACTTTCTCTCTCTCATGTACTCTTACGAAATCATAATGCCATTTATTTGCACAAAATATAACGAAATAGTAAATGCACCTGAAATTTAGTGAGCTATATCATCTGTGTAAATCTTTTTATAATTAAAACACCAGTTCTAACAGGTCTTTATCACGCGACAGATGCCCTTGATCTCCTAAAAGTAATTTAAATAATGAAAAATAGTAACATATAGTTTTGATAACAACCCTCTGACAACTCATTTGTATACCAACGCAATGACAGCGATACCTGTTAGTTTTGTTTATATTATATGAATATATATAAAATGTGATTTCCAAGCTATCTAAGTCATCTATAATGGTTCCACGCGTATTAAATGTTTAAGCGGTATAAAAATAACTATTTTGCTGTTGTTGTTTTATTGTTCATTTCTTATCTGATATTGTTCAAATTTATAAATATTTAATGTTTGTATTTTTTTCCCTACAACATAAGCTCCCCAATGGCAGACCGGTATGTCTGCGGACTTACAACGTTAGAAACCGGATTTCGATCCCCGTAGAGGGCAGAGCATAGATAGCCCATTGTGTAGCTTTCTGCTTAACTTCAAACAAACATACACAGCAGCTATATGTGCTAATCGTCCCTAATTTGAACTAATAGATTTGAGAGAAAGTAACTAGGCAACAGCACAATCCGCCAACTATTGGGCTATTATAACCGAAAAGCACGATATGACAGTCATAATTTCTTCTATTTTCTGCAATGGGACGAAAACCGTCAACTCTCGGATTCACAGTCCAGCGCGCTAACACTAATCAACGCTCGGAACAACATACAATACTAGTTTCGATAAATAAGAACCTATTAGGATTTAGTCATGAGAGCTTATGATTTTAATTATTTACAACTGTCTCGAGGCTGAAGCGATGTGTGTGCTTTCTTGTAGTAAAGCCACATCGGGCTATCTGCTGTGTCCATAAAGGGGAACAGAACCTCTGATTTTAGCGTTGTAAATCCGAAGACTTACCTCTGTCCCACCGGGGGACAGCTGAAGCGATTTACTAGCTCAACTGACCAAAATAGGCTTAATTAATTTTCTTCAATATATAACATACTGAAACTAACAATGTTAAATATAAATAGCTCATAATCATCTGATTTCGACCCCAAAAATATTATTTTTCTTCACTTTTGTGTTAATGCTTTCACGTGGGTTTTGTAAACTTAAATTCAACCATTTCGCTGTGCCAACGATGGTTTTTTTATACGTTGATGGGTTTCATGACCTTAAGATGATTAATTGATTTCCCAAAACAAAATTCTTTGGTTTTAATGGGAATTTTATGTTTTTAATTATAAAGTTACACTGAAATCACAAGTACAAGAAATTATGTGACGATGACGCGTTGAACTCAATACCGAAAGCTATAAAAAATACCTTTGCTGTTATTTTTGTTGAAACGACTTATACGTATGACTAAGATTGTTTAGTTGTTATAAACATTTAGTTTGTACTGGGGAGGTGAAAAAAAAAAAAAAGGTTCAATGCCCGGCAGCAGTACGTTTGATTTTCTTCCTCTCGGAAACTCGAGTGGCGCGTAAGTGCCTACAGACTATGCTTCAATTTCGCTTCGACAATATATTCTTTGCACACACCAATAACATACATCGAGGCTACATGGCTATTCTATAGCAACACATTAGAACGCGTGCGTAGTTCTGTAGTTCATGCTTTGTGGAGGCCTGTTTAAAAAGATGGAGGTGGGGCTGAAAATTGTACAGGTTATGTTCAACTCCTGGAAGACTAAACCACATAGTTTAGAAACCCCTCCCCCATTCCTCTGTGTATTGTACTGACTAGTTCAGCGCGTATGTTTTGAACACCTTTCTATGAAGTGAGTAGCCAGGAAAGGAATTTCGTTGCCCTCCTACTGCGGTCATGAACTATTCGAGTCATTATTCTCTGTTAGTGTTAGCATTACGTGGAGATTTTTTTCCCTCTATTTCTGTGTAGAGAAAACCCTCTCTAACAAAATTTAATAATCATGTCTTAAATTACTTCCCAATTCTTTTCAACTCAACATTTTATAAGGGAGTGGGGAGGGGGCCTATGAAAGAGTAAAAAGGTGTTAATATAAACTAAATATATATTATATCTAAAGGCATAAAAGTTCCTTTGGATAACGCCCCCTATCATCAACTTCGATGGCTAATGAAAGCTGATTAGCTAGAAATCATAGCACTCAACTAATTATCAAAACTAGTTACATAGACAACAACTAAAATTAAACAAATATTTAATACATCTACATATATCGGATGATGAAAACGTCATAAAACAGATACATATAATTATGACGATACTCTGATTCATCAGTTGTGTACTCTCACTTTCAGCAATATTTTAAGCCATACTCCCAATAATCAGTCCAACTGGTTACCACAAAGTACGATAAAGAAACCACAAACTGATTACAAATTACCACAAACTACACAATGAAAAAAATAAGACAAAAAGAAAACAAATGTAAATATATAATTTGAGAAAATATCCAATATTGCCCTGCAGTAAAGTACTCTACAGAAAAAATAAATAAACCAAAATAAGAAAAAGTTACTTTACTAAGGTTTTCATACATATGTACAACACAGGTAATATAAATAAACATAATAACAGACATATTGGATAACACAAAATAATAGCAGAAGACTTAACAAAAGATATTGTGATAAATTGATAAAACGGTTTAATCTCTGTTGTTATGATCCATTTTGACGGTCCTTGCAAACGAAATTACAATGTGGATGTTGACCGAGAATATTTTACCATATTGCACGTGTATTTGTGGCACTTTGTGATAATTAGTAGGATCGCCAATAATAACTACCAAAGTTCGGTCAGCTTAGGACATTTATGTTAGTCCTAAACCCATATACCAAACTAACAATGCAAAATAATTATAGTAATAAATGTATGTATAATAAAAAATTCATATTAACAGAAATAAAAATATTAGACTTATATTGTTAATGAAACTAACATCAAAGAAATAATATAACTTACCAATATACGCAAACTTAATATAATCCTCACGAACAACCCCTAGTGACCAAAGAAAGCACGTTAACAACTACAACAATGTAACTCACATAACAGATAAATGGCTGCGACACTTTTTACAGATTAATTACAGAATCGGGTAGCTAGATAATACATGAAAAACTTAAGGTGTAGGAAGGTACAAAAATTAACTAATTTAATAACAAAATCATGCAATAAAGAGTAGAAATATTAAAATAACCAGTTTAAATATAACTAAAAGAAAAACTTACTATCATATTATGAAAAGTGTATAATACAACTAATCCGACTATAACTATCCCCTACACGGTAACCGGACAATTAGACACCTAATAACTGTCTAGTTGTTCGGTTACCATGCAGGTCATATAATGGAGTAAGTTAAACTGGTAAGTTAATAAACCTAGATATAATTAATTTAGGTAAAGTATGGCGTAGATTTAAAAATTTCATAAAATAAGCCTAGATCTATACAGTTTATATAATGGAGTAAATTAAACTGATAATGTGGTAGGCCTATATTTATATATATATATACAGGTCATATAATGGAGAAAATTATTGTTTAATTGTATAATAAACAAGTGGTGTCTAAATGTCCTACATCGTCATTTTTTAGGTGTCTAGTCCTGGATTCCCCCTACACACGTGGTTTACAGATTTGTTTGATTGTTTTCGGATATTCGTACAAAATTAATCTAGGGCTGTCTGCGCTAGCGGTCCCTAATTTTGAACCGATAGACAAGAGAGAAAGATGTTTGTAGTCAACAGCACCCACAACAAAATTATAGGCCACACATGTCTGACTGAATATTGGGATTCGACCATCACTGTTACAGCTCACCCACGGCCCAAAAGCACAGATCGCTTTCGTTTTTTTTTGTTTTTTTTGGTGAACAAGACAAACATTAGACAGCAGGTCCATAGTGTGGCACACTAACTACTGGCCAAGCTCGGTCCCGATTTATGTTGAACCTGAGAATTATTTGAAATGTAAAAGTGATAATAAGATACAAGAAAGATCATGCTAATAATGAAATTAAAAAAGTAATAACAGTGATAATTATAACAAAGTAATTAGAAGAAGCTAGTGTGACTTCATAGGTTAAACTAACTGGAGATAAAACTAACTCTATAAGGACAAAAGTAGGCGTGTAGTCCTTTCGGAAGTACTCCCTCAAACCAAATGTTGGAATGAATGAATTAGCAGCATCCAAAACTTAAATAAAAAATTCATCGGTGAAATGCTTAGAGGAGAAAGTGGTCAGGTTGGACCTGTGGAATAATTTTCACGGTAAGAATGAATTATATTCTAAAAATGGATTCCACTCAGGCAGGTTAGGTAACAAGCAAGCCTGTAGCCAGGTCTGGAAGTGTGTGTGTGGTGGGGGTGGGGGGTTTGGTTTTAGTTTATAGTTAACTTTAATTCGCCAGGGACGGAAAAAAAAACTAACCGAATATGTAAGTACGGTTTCCTTTTAACTTAACACTG
>NW_013667986.1:29402-45389 GCF_000517525.1 Limulus polyphemus | reverse complement strand
GGGGGGGGGGGGGGGGGGGGGGGGGGGGGGGGGGGGGGTTCTTTTTGGTTTAATATGTAACTTTAATGCCCAGGGAACGAAAAAAAAATCCGAAATATGTAATGGTTCCTTTATTAACACTGCAAATACACATTTCTAGTAGTAAATGTCCTCTGATAAGCATGGAAATGCTATTTGCGCATGTATGCACAGTGTTACAAAAGTGATAAGAGCTTGGAAAACTGGGAATAAATAAATTAAAAGAAATGATAAAGACTTATCAAAAACGGTTCAGAGGAGGAGCTGCTAAAATATTTCTGGAGGTGAAAGGGTTATCTTACAGGAACAGTTCTTGTACTACTAGCCCTGATGAAACGGCAATGGCGAAACGTTGGCAAAAATAGCTTATTATTATCTGGAGAGTAAATGTCGTTTTTTTATAATTTTACTGCCAAGTTCTCTTAATTTGAGAAAAGAAGAGTACGGGGTATTCTTATTGAAGCTTACAAGATTATCTGGGGGATCGACAGGATAATGGCGTCGGATTTCTTTGTACTATATTCTGAAGTTTAAGATTTGGAAGAGACGAGCCGGGCACCAGTTAAATGTTTTATTTTTTATAAGAGGGTGATTGACTTATGGAATGAGTTGCTGTCGGTAATAGTAGTAAAAGGCCAGCCAGCACTTTACAAGAGCTTAAGAAATTAATCGATTACGTCCTAGAAACTAGAGTGAGTTTAAGTTTCAACTTTTCTGAAAAACCAATGAGAGTAATTTCTTGAGTTTGTAATGTTGAATACATATTTTATTGTACCCAATAAGCTGTGATTGGTAACACTGTAGTATAAATGGTATAGGATACATTTTCCAATATGAAGAAAAGTTTTCATATTCCAATGTACATCACTGTAACATGAATAAAACAGGATGCTAAATCTAGCTGCACTGTGAAATAACGAAAAGGTGTGTGTATAAATAACAACTATACTAAACAACAGTCTAAAACGTTTTATAGTACACCTACCTAAGCATAAAAAAAGTTAATGTAATCTTGTTAGTCTTAGTTGTCCTATCGAGGGTGGGAGCTACAACAGTTAATATAATGTTGTTTATATATATATAAAGTTCAACGTGGAAGTTAAATATTATCTTTAAAATATTCATCTAGTCGAGAAGGTCAAATTGCTGATCACACTCTTTTTTTTCTTTTTTAATAGGTTGATTGCATTTTTATTGATATTTTTACACGGGAAATACGAAAAAGGTCATAAAATTTCTGTATCAGACTAAAATTAATTCTGAGGCAAATTTTTTAAGGTAGGTGTGAAATTTTATTTGACCGCCCATATATATATACTCTGCTAATGAATGAATATTATTTCTCAATGACTAACTGGCATGTTTACACTTACAGATTACCAAACAGCTTACCATCACTCACTGCTCCTCCAAGTGGATCGTTGTTATCTCTGATTTTTGTCGAAGTGGTTAGAGGATCAATCTGGTTATGTTCTCTGTTGGCAAGGTAATACTTTGGGAGAAATTCATTTCCATCATAGTAGGGCTTTTCTTTTATATTGTTTTGAAAACCACTGACGTCGTTGTTCATTATCATGCCTAAACGCCAATTCTGTAATGCATCCATAATTCCATTTTTATCCAGTCTACCATTTCTTCGTTGTCCCAGAACCTGTGCATCTGCAGAATTTGAAGAATTGGTGGGGATGTTTATACGCAGTTCACTTTTGAAACCTCTCATACCACGCAAACGTTCACTATGACTATTCGGTTGCAGCCTTGATGTTCAGTCTGTAGCTGTGGCATACTGACAGCTCGTTGTTGCACTATAGCGTTGTTTGGACGGACGGTTGCGGTGTTGGCGCTTTTGAGGTGTTCGGACTGTCTTTGCTGAGGCATAGTTTCTGGCGAGACGCTGTTTGTTCGTATAACTGCCGCTGGCAATAGCTTAGTTTTGGGGGCCTGTCTTCTATCTATGTCGGGAAGGGGTACTGACGCGGGCCGGTGAGACATTGAAGAATCTTGTCGGGAAAAATATGGTAGTTTTGAGCCTTGAAAAACACCTTGCTTGTTCTGTGAGGTAGGTTCATTCGAGTTATTTGATCTATGACGAAGCAAACAAATTTTAAGACCAGCACAAAAACGTTCAAAACTCAAGTATCCATTAGGTGGAGTGACTTTTCGTAAACTTTCTAGAACACCTCTGGGCAACTCCTTTGTGCCATTTTCTTGCCATCGCGATTCAATGTCAGTGAACTTCACAAATCCTGTCTTCCTATCGTCTAATATTTCAAATAATGAGCGCATCGCTGAAATAAACGACTTGGGAAGTCCATCTAAAGTTGATTTAGAATGATGATTGTTTGACATGTTGACGTCATTACCTAAACTAGTTAATATTTGAATACATCAAATCGAATCACTTTCTTGAACGTAACAAACTACAGGTGTCTCAAAGTGCTTCACTAAGAGCATGATGACCATTAACGAATAACGTACAGGTGGATAACACACACTGAGTAGGGCAAACACTGATTGGTTTTCTTGAAACAGCCTTAGTTAGAGAGTAGGGTATATTATTGGTCACGCCTTTCAATCCCATAATCCTAGTTTTCATATTTTGTGACGCAAAGTTTTGAAGTGAACTTAAACATATATTTAAACTTGTGAAAATACGAATGTTGTATTTCATTTGGAGTTTTAATTTTATGGTGGAAGTTAAACTCAACAGATTTTTTATTTAGCTATAACTAAAAGTAAAATTTAAATAACATGTTAATTTCAAAAGAAATGAGCAACCTAAAATGTTAATAACACTACCTTTGTGAAGTTTGCAAACTAAAAATAAAATAAAAGTCTCAGTCATATTTTTACAATTAATCTTTGTATTATTTGTTTTTCAAAGCAAAGCTATACAATAGGCATTTATATATATGACTTATTTATAAATAAAATATATGCTAACAGTGTTTATCAGCTTTTGTACAAATAGCCATTAGTGTGAAAATATTGTAATATACTTTAAAAAACTAACATTCTGCTATTTTGTCAATTTTTACCATCATGGAAAATATGAAGCTTTCACTTGTCTGGCAGCTTCAAAAATGACTTTCTCTCTCACACAAACACTCTTGGCCATTGCGTAAACAGGCTTTTATGGCCTTCGGCCGAGAGATGGCTGTGATAAGAAGAAGCAAATGAAATTTAAGAGTTCAAAGTCCTGTTTATATGAGTGTACTACTAATACTACGACTTCTAGTGGTATTATGGCAATGTTGTTTTCAGATACCGCTCCCGTTTAAGTTATTAAGAATATATAATTAACAGATACCAAGTGAAGCGTTGTGTGTTTTGGGCTTGATAACGCAGTTAGTAAGTTACTAAATCAGTAGTCCGAATTTTTCGAGAAAGTCTTAGGTTCAAGTCCCAATATTTTCATCGTTAGTAACTTTTACTAGATAATTGACACATTTCTTATCCTCATATTCCATCCTCGCCTCCTGCACCGAGATAATTATTAAGTGAATTAATTCACAGCTACAGTTTATGTTTATATATAGTTAATTTTATTATATTTCATATTCATTATTAAATGTCCTCAGATTTCATATTCCAATTTACAGAGAACAGTTATGCATTTGCCATATTTCATAAACATTCAATATTTAATCTGTATTTATTACCTGGCGTATAGCCCGTCAAAATGACGGGGCAAGTACTACCACCCTACCCATAATATATTCTAACCTCACATTTCATAGCTAACTGAAATAAATAAATTTTGCACTTATTTCTTTCCTTCCTTTGATCTCTTTTTATATATTTTAGAAAGATTATAATCTTGTATAATTTTTTTAGGATTAACCCATCAACATTTAAAAAAATTGACAACTTTGAAGACAATGTTAAAGATATGCAGGGAAGAATTTTACATTGATTCCATTCATAAGTAACAATACTTTGCTCATTTGCATCATGTTTTGGTGAATTTTTTATTATAAATAATATTGTTTGTGTATTTTTACGTAGTATAGTTATTTGCAGAATTTCAAGTGTTTTTGGACCAGTTGTAAAATGTGATTGTGTGAGATTACTTAATGTGTATGGATCAAAATATTTGTATATAAACACACTCATTGTAATGCAATGTGAATGATTCTACCATAAAACCTTTGAAAGGCAGAAGGACATTTCTCATCATGGACAAAAGTAGTTTCAGTGTGTACTGCTGATAAATGTTTATTTTGGGCTTCTTAAATTCATGTATAGTAAATATATGTTTTTGAACAAAAAAAGATATTTACATGAAATCTTAGTTAATTTAGTAACAATAATGAATTATTATTATTACTATTAATTAAAGAAACTACAGACTTTCCTCCCAAGAGTTGGAATAACACATGAATATTATATCTGTATTATAATTATTTTTTGGTATGTCTTTAATCAAATAAATGGCAACTAGATGGCCCAAAATAAGGTGTATACATATTTGTATATTATTTATTTATGTACCAGAACCTTCAGAAACATTAATAATCCACCAAGGTTAACAAGCCTTGTCACAAATGGCTAGATCTGAAGTAGATTTTGTTGTTTACTAGACAATTTTTACTTACCCAAGGAAAGAATAGTGTTTATTTCTGACGCTTTTGAATATTCTACCCAGGAAATTAGAAAGCTTAGTAAATCTATTTAACTTAGTTAAGATATATATAAAGATACACTAAATAAAAGTTTGTCCTATTGTAAGCTTGCCATAGTTTTCCCAAATTATTATTAGTTTTTGTTTAGTAAATGAACACAGTCAGCTGGCTAGTATGATTCTTTCATTGTCCGTATATCTGTTCAATTTCTCAGGTTACTGCCGGATATTTTCTTACATAATATGAATTTTATAACCAATAGATTAAAGGCCTCTTATTTTTTTGTGCTGTATTCTGAAGAGAGAACACAATCTTAAGATTTTGAAAAGACAGGCTAAGCTCCAGTTAAGGCAGTTTTAATTTGCCAATAGGGTGATTGGCTTGTGGAGTGAGTTGCTGTCAGAAGCAGTCGAAGCTGGCACATTACAATAGTTTATGAAGAGGATAGATGATTTCCTAAAAGGTAAATTTTTACTTTTCTCAAGTGTGGGTGTGCAGAAACAACTTGTAAGAGGATCAGATGGTTCCTTGTTGTCTGTATGTGTGTTTGTGTAATTAAATTTTGAAGGAAAAATCCTAAAGTTTTGACCTCTATAAGAGTACAGACTTTGGTAACTTAATTTTAAATTAGTAATCATACTGTGTCTAAAATATTCAAGTAAACAAAATTGACATAAATGTCTCCCTACCTCAATTAATTAAATACATAGAAATACAAATAAAAATTAAGTAAACAAAATAGCCAGCATTTGTTGCATGTTTTTATTTATTATAGTGTTAAAAAATCTTAAGCACTCAGCCTCTCTCACTTTCTATCCAGTACTACTATATAATTTTTATAGGAGCCTGGTTCTAGACATCTGGCACAGCGGTATGTCTGCGGACTTACAATGCTAGAAACCGGGTTTCGATACTCGTGGTGGGCAGAGCACAGATAGCCCATTGTGTAGCTTTGTGCTTAACTTCAAACAAACTAGACATCTGACCACCTGGTGGAGATGTCTCTCCTTATACCCAATTCATCAAAAACTTTTACTTCAACTTTCATACCCTACAGGTACAAGCAAACTACTACTCTTGGTCCTGTGTAACTCAACTGGACAGTTAGAAATTAATGTCATATCTCTAAAGCCTAGCCTTTTTTTCTCCAGTTTAGTTGTAATGGTTACCATACAAGATCAATTTAAAAAAAAGCAACTAAAACAAAAAATTACATGTAAGTTCAAGTATTAAAATCTTACAGATTTGGTCTAAAGATGAGTCATTTTAATTAATGCTCAGATGACTGTAACATGTCTAATTTCTAAAAATTATTTTTTTTAGATGTCTT
Organism: Limulus polyphemus; assembly: GCF_000517525.1. Taxonomy (NCBI): domain Eukaryota; kingdom Metazoa; phylum Arthropoda; class Merostomata; order Xiphosura; family Limulidae; genus Limulus; species Limulus polyphemus. The sequence continues at coordinate 39,416 of NW_013667986.1, read as the reverse complement.
CAGTCACAAAATCAAAAACTCAGTATTTGGACGGGAGATTATCAGAATGCTAGCTTATAGAATTTTTACCAAATTGTTCTGTTTATAATGCTAAGAAGTTTTCAAACCTGATTTTTTGTGAAATGTTTATATTTCATATATTTTATGATTACATTGCTGGTAAATGATAAATAAATTAAAAGGACAGCCTTGAATGTCCAAATAGTCCCTTGCTGTCCTCTTAAATGCTTGTAAACTGCCGATATCCACTTTTTCCAAATGCAATTCATTCCATAAGTTAATCATCTAGTTAGAAAAATTAAACTAACTTAATTGAAGCCTAACCTATCTTTTTTACAAGTCTTAAACTTGTGTCCTTTTTACCTATGTTGTAAATATCAATACTATCATCTCTTACTAATCTTTTGTCAAGATAAAATAAATTGCGAGAGGTCTTAACCTAAGACAACCTTTTTAACTTCAGAATCATCTTAGTTTCCAAGACCAAAGCTGGACACACTGTGGTACAGGATGGTACCATGAGTTTGCTTCATCCTTAGTTAATATTATTTTAAGTTCGTTTTGAACATTGTGGGTCATTCAAATAAACAATTCAACTCCTCCTCCTTACTTTAAGTGTGCATGAAACCACAATCAACCTTAATTATTGTTAAACATGTTTTCTTGCATAAAAGATGGCTGTTGCTTCATTCATGTTGTTCCAAGATAGACATCTCTCATTTCAGTCGCTAAATTTGGTAATGGCTCGGGTCTATGCTCAAGCAAAAGTGATATGCATTTTTACTTGTCATAAGACGTTAGTATTAGGCCTATTTAATTTTTAAACACTACATTCTTAATCTAATCCCTTAGGGATTTTCAAGAATAGTAATAGCATTCCAACCACACTGTCATATCCATTGCCTACATCAACTTTCGTTCAATCCAGAGCTCTTCAAGCTAGTTTGGATACTCACACAGCAGTGGTCAGAACACTATTTATATAAGCCATTTGATACAGCAGCATTTGTTATGGTATGTATGATTTTTATAAGCCAGCAATGAATGATTACAATTTTATTTATCATAAGACATTATGTTAGGCAGTCTTATAGGCCCTACCCATTTACTGTAAGGGAAATCAGTGTAACTGAGAATACCAAAACAGTAGATATTCCACGTGACAGGCCCGTACACAGAATGTTTGAAAGGGGGTTATAGTTTGTGAGATCAAAAGTCAACACATTTTGTGCAAAGCACAATCAGCATGCTAATACTTCAGGGCTTGGGGGCATGCCCCCCCCCCTAGAACATTTTTAAAAAATAGATGCTATAAGATTAAATCTGGAAGTGGAAATAATTTTGTGTGAAATCTAGCTTAAACAATTGCATGGCTGTTCACATAAATCCACAAACATCCAAAACTTTAAATACCATAAATAGGTGCACTATTATTATGTAAGCCTAACTTTTTTACATCACAAAATAGGAGATTCAGCCAAACCCCCCTTCGTACATACGTGATGTGAGGTCTAATTACTGATTTTTATAGAAATAATTGCATCTTTCTACTTTTAATCAATATATCTATAAATACACCCAAAAATTCTACTAATAATAGAGCACTGCTTTGATGGTGCGAGTTACTTATTTATCGCTCGTGCTGTTAAGTTGGCTTCCATCTATATTAAATGTGTGATCCAAGTTATGATGGTAACCTAAATGCATTATTTTATACTTAAGGTCATTTGCCAAACAGCTTATATGATTATCCAAGTCCAATTATTAATCAGTAACTTTTTCATTATTCCATAAATACTTGCTACTAGTTAGTTTTATCCTAAGTTTCGGCTGCTAATCTGCTGCCATCTTCTGTGAAGTCCTGAGAAGGACTATTTTCTGTGTTGGTTATGACTGGGATTGAATAATCTCCAGCCCATACTTAATTGCAGAGATTCGCTATGCCACTCCTTAGCTAGATATCTAATATATATATATATAATATCATTGCTATGCCACTCCTTAGCTAGATATCTAATATATATATATATAATATCATCACTATGCCACTCCTTAGCTAGATATCTAATATATATATAATATCATCACTATGCCACTCCTTAGCTAGATATCTAATATATATATATCATTGCTATGCCACTTCTTAGCTAGATATCTAATATATATATAATATCATCACTATGCCACTCCTTAGCTAGATATCTAATATATATATAATATCACCATTAACAGGTTGAGCTTATTCACATGTTAAGAACTTAGCCCACTTTTTAGAAACTGTAAAAGCATCCATGATAATCTCACAAGACACAATGATCAGTTCTAATGTAACTAAACTCTTTACTTATGTTCCAACCCCTGACACAATACAAATACTTCATCAACAGCTTGAAAATTATAAAACTCTTAAGGAACACACCCAACTGACATTTGCCACAATAACAGAAGTCAAACCTTCAGGACGTTTCTGAAGATGGCAGCAGATTAGCAGTCAAATCATAAGATAAAAACCTAGTTACTAATTAGTATTTTATTAATAATTTCAAAAAGCTACAAATTTATGATTGGACTCAGGTCATTGTATAGGCTACTAACCACGACAAAGTTTGATATCCAATCACCACAACCTTACCATAAGTACTCATTTGCCAAACTTACCAATTGATCGAATTCATTCTGTTGTATCTCATCATCCTCAATACAGTTATAAATACCCAAGTATTTTCTAATTATGCCCCTATTAATATCATTAATGTAAATAAGAAAAAGCATTGGCTGACCTTTGCAGCACTCCACTAGAATCCATTTATGAGATAGCAAATTCTACTTTTATTTTGTTTACCATTCATTTATTATTCCTTCTACCAATTAGTTCAACTATGAATTTTTAGGTACATTAAACTGCTAACTCACCTCCTATCTAGAACATGTTGATTTTTAATATGTATCTATTATAAAACTGATGCACGTTTCCCTAATGGTGATGTACAGATATAAATATTGTGAAAGATTATTTAGGTTTATGGTAATAGCTAGTCACATAAGATGTAACCTCATGGTCTAACCACTAAATAAAAAGCCTTTCTTCATCTTGAAAACATGTTAGATTTCAAGATATAGTTAGAAAGAATTACTGCTAATTATTGGTCAGTATTGTTCTTGATATTAAGGAGAGGTCTAATATTGTTATTCTCTGGTGAATTAAGTTGTTTTTTTTCTACTTCCTTTGATATTTATTGAATATAATCACATGGAGATTTATGTTGTATTGTTTGTTAACGTTTGTACCTAGTCCTGGCCAGGCATGTGCTTACTAATTGTTTTTTATGACCAAAATTTGTATACTAGTTGTTTGAAAGTTTTTTTATTTCTATTGTTATATATAATAAATTGTTTTTATGTGACCCTGGTTGTAGGGACATTTTATTTAGTCCATTACAAATTAACAACCTTTTACTTATTTTCATCCAACTACTTTACAATTAATCCAATATACTAATCTTTCCCCAACCTCTACCAATGCAATTTTCTTGCAATCTTCTGTGTGGCACCTTATCAAAAGAAGTAAGACTAAGTAGCATGTAACTGTTATCGGTCCTTTTAAAATAGAAACAAAATTAACCACTCTCCAATCCTCAGGAATCTGCCCACTATCTATTGACCTATCAAAAATGAAAGAGAGAGAGAGAGGCTTGCTTATCTTTTACATCATTTAAATCCCTGGAGGAAATCTTGTCTGGCCTGGTGCTTTATCTATTATTAATCTCTCAGTGTTTCTACTAATACCTAAGGAGTTAATATCTACATGATTCAGGTTGATTCCAATATTGTCCATACAATAATCAGGAATATTGCTAATATCTTCTCTTGTTGAGATGTTTTAGTTGAATACATCTTTCTCCATTTGTCAACATTTGATATTTTGTTATGAATTGAATTGGCTGTGATGACCAGTCTCTGCACAAAACATATAAACTTTCCCAGCTGAGCTCTACTTACTATAAATAAGATTTTTAAGAGCATGAGGTTCACTGTTAAGAAAAGTTCTTCTGAGTGTAATGTTTTTTGTAAATATGTTGATTTGTTACTAACAAACAAACAATAATGATATGAAATCCTAAGAAAATAACCCTTTTCTTTTACTTGATGAAGTTTAAGAGAGCATTTTCACAAACCCCAACTAAAGGATCCAGAGTATTTAATACTTTTAGTACTTTTTAGAGGTTATCAATTATGAACTGTCACTGGGAGATTGATAATAATAACTTTAGAGATAAACATATGTAAAATTTGTTGTAAAATATATTTTAAAGAGTGGAAACTATAAGAATATTGGACAGAACATCCAACCACATCAGCTATGACAACTCCTAATCCATCAATACTGAAGAAATGATGAAAAAACCTATTTGGTTATTAACTATCACCAGATGTACCAGCCACAGAAAATAAGGTCCTGCTGAAGGATGTATGGTACATCAATGGTGTTAAAAAATTAATATACTCACCTTCACAAGGACCCAGAACCAAAGAAGACTTTCTTGGGCTGAAACAATGTAAAGTGAAAACCAATAACCTTTACATGTAACATAAAAACCATCCACTCCAGCCAAATCAAACTCTGTAATGGCTTTTTGTCACTGAAGTTTCCAATGTCCATACCAGTACATATCCATGTTCCATTTGAAACATTACAGTTAAGTCCAGACAGCCAGACAGACTGAAGTTTAGGCTTCCCTAGGAAAGAGAAGAAAATGTGGAAAAAGATCCCACAGACAAAGTTCAGAAAACTCATCCTCTATCAGACATCCACCAAGGGATGAAAATCATTTACGCCAAGAAAAATTATTGTACATTTATCTCAGTCACTGTATGTTTAAAAAGTGCAGTTTTTGAATATCATGTGTTTGTGTGTAACTTATCCACATTTTGGATGTACATTATTTGTAAAAATAGATTATATTATGTACGTATGTGTGTGTGTGTGTGTGTTGAGTTTTGGCTATGTATTTATATATATATATATGTAATTGCCAAGCAACTCGGTAAACTCACTTGACTCTACGAGGTTGTTTTACTCACTTTTTTCTTCTTCTTCTTTCTATCATGAATCAAAACTTGTAGCAGTTTTTCGTTGTTGCAGTTCTTTAACATGTTTATTTTTTTCTTCTTATTTGTCCATACTGTATATTATTTCTCTCACTGTTAATACTCCTCTTTGAAATACGACTTAGTTGTTCAAAACAATGAATTAATTCATGTATTTGTATTTAACTCTTGACTGCCTTGAATGTTGGAATTTAATTTTGATGAGTTTTAGTCCTTCTTTGATATTCGATTTTTTGTTTTTCTTATCTTAATTTTTTTCCTGTAATAATTCCATAATGCCATTTCTATTCCATTTGAGACTGCTTGTGTTTATTTACCTGTTACTTATTTTTACTTTAAAATTATTCCAAGTTTTAGTTTAATGTATTGCAGTTTTGTTCAGCTGCTTTTCATATAAATAGTTTTATTTTAACATGATAAAAACCCTATAACCCGAGTGCTCTAAAAAGGTGGACTAGAAAAGTGCTCTGGTTATAGGGTTTTTATTGTTTTATATTAAAACTTCTTAAACCAATGTGTCTTTCTGACATCATGACTAGTTTTATTTTAATTGAGATTTCCATAATATTTTGTTTAAGTTATAATTATTTCTATGTATTTCATTTTGTTGTTTGATACCACAGTTGAGATACTTGGTGAATTTAGACTTTATCCATTTCTTCAGTATAACTTACATTATATTTTGTCCAATGTCTTAACCTATAACACATTCACTGTAATAACTTGAGGATTGGTTATTCTTTACTGCTATGTATAGATTCTTTGAGATAGTTTGTTTGGATAGAATTAGAAACACTTCAGACCTTAAAAAATAAACAAAAACAGCATAATAATTTAAGATGCAACAACTTTGATATTCAGAAAATGTTTACAAAATATAAAATGTCACAGAACTATTTCCTAAAATAAAATTATTCTCTATTTAAAAAGTGCTCTTTTCATCAGTAGGTATTAAGATGTTCTTTTACACACAAATCAGCCTGCACTTCTACCTTTACATAACTGCTGACACACTGACTAGATGATGATGTCTGGACATAAATAAACTGCTTCATGAGTTCCTTGATAATAAATGGAACCAGTTTCATCATGAGAATGCTCTGAAATATAAGGTAAGGTGGTAGATGGAGTATAACTCACTTATTTAATACATTTTACAAATGTCTAACTTTTAGACACAGACATACATTATGATTTTTAGAGAGATAATTACCTCATTTAGACTTGTAATCAATATATCTATAATACATCCAAAATGTCTGTTAGCTTTATAACTAACAATAGAGCACTGCTTCATTGAGAGCTGGCATACCGGGCTTGCTAAGCGAGATGAGTTAATTCTAGTTCCTGTTTGGTATTGAACTGTCCAAAAGCATACTCTTAATGGCAGACAATTTGTCAAAGACACTTTAACTGTTTTAGAGATATTAACCTGTCCTCATTTGACAACCTTTCCATCCCATCTCTGAACACTTTCCAACAATTCAGTGTCCTAGTTTCTTAAGGTAAAGAGCCCAAGACTGAATGCAATATTCCAAATGTGACCTGACCAGTGCCTATACAATGGTAATATAACATCTTTAGGTTTGTATTCAGTATTTCTGTAGATAGATACAACCCAAAATTCTTACAATTAGCAATAGCACACTGCTTGGATGGCTTAAGACACTAATTAACCAAAACATCAAAATCCTTTTCTTCCATAACACTGTTATTCCCCTCAAACTTATATTTATAATTCAAATTATGATAACCCACATGCATAAACTTGCATTTATTATAGTTAAAAATCGTTTATTTTCCCAACTAACAAAATGATTCAATCCCTTTGTAGAGCAGCAGCATCCTCTTCACAGTTAGCAAAACCCAAGACCTTAATATCATCAGCAAATGTAAGTAATTCACTGTCCACTACTTCATCTATGCCGATGATGTAAACCAAAAAGAGCAAAGGTCATAAAATTGAGTCATAAGGTACCCCACTTGTAACATTAATCTAGTTTGAATGAGTTCCCACCTGTATTAAAAGTGTGATCCAAATTATGATACATCAAATGCATTACCTTGCATCTACTGTATTAAAGTTCATTTGCCAAATACCTGTCCAACTTATTGATTGATCCAAGTCATTCTGTAGTTCCTCAACATCTTCAATACAGCTAGAAATAGCCAGTTTAATGTCATCAGCAAACGTTACTAACTTCCTAATTATGCTTCTAACAGTATCATTAATGTAAATAAGAAAAAAGCAAAGATCCAAGCATTGATTCCTGATGCACTCTGTTAGTGACTGGACTCCATTAATAACAATCTTTTGCTTTTTCCAATCCAGTCACATTAAACTAGTCCTTCCCTTATGTGATTTTCAAAGCTAAACTTCTCTGGCATCCTATCAGAAGCTTTTTGAAAATCTAATTACAGCAAGTCCACATCTCTTCCATTGTCTAAATAAAGATTAATATTCTTAATAATAGTTAACTTAAGTAGTTTGGTAAGATTTCCTTTTACTGAATTAATGTTGTTGTTTTTTTTACGATATCATATCTCACTTGGTCCAGCATGGCCAGGTGGTTAGGGTGCTCGACTCACAATCTGAGCGTTGCGGATTTGAATCCCCGTCACACAAAACATGCTCGCCCTTTCAGCTGTGGGGGCATTGTAATGTTATGGTCAATCCCACTATTCATTGGTAAAAGAGTAGCCCAAAAGTTGGCGGTGATGACTAGATGCCTTCCCTCTAGTCTTACACTGCTAAATTAGGGACGGCTAGAGCAGATAGCCCTCGTGTAGCTTTCCACGAAATTCAAAACAAACAAACAAATCACACTAAATGATTTTGCAGAGCTTCTTTTATCAGACTACATTTTTTTTTCTCCACTACACTAGGACTAACTAGCCTATAGTTTCCAGGCAACTCTAACACCCCATAAAAAAACAAAATAAGAGGTAACATTAGCAACTCAAATCCTCAGGCAACTGCTCACTGTCTAATGACGTATGAAAAATTAGATAGCGTAAAGCTCATATCTGATTTTCGACCTCCTTTAAGTTTGTGGAGAAAAGTTTGTCTGGTCCTGATCTTTTATCTGTTTTTAATCTCTCAGCTTTTATTTTACTTAGCACCAAGGGACTAACATATGATTCAGGTAAATTCTAATATTTTCCCTAGAATTCTCAAAAGAAAAAAACATTTAAAAGCTAAGCCATCTCATAGTCATCAACAAAAACTTTGCCATCAGTATCATCTAAGAACCCGATCCCCACTTCATTTAAGTTAGAAATGTTTACAAACCAATATTAACCAATGAGGATATAGATACAAAAACTGAAGTAAGACAACACTTGGGGAAAAGAGTATTGATGTTTTCCTACGTTTTGAAATGAAAACATTAAATTTAGGTTATTAATTTTCAGATTTGGGAACTCTTAAAAAACAAATTGCTTTTAATTCAAGGTATGGTGGGTATGTTCCTAAAAAGAGGAAAGGATAATAAGGGAGATAAAATCTAACTGGCTTACTACAGAGATAAAGAAAAGGATCATGGATAATTGGTAAAAGATTGAAAGATAGAATGGAAGACTTGCAGAACTATAAGAAATTTGGTCAAAACAAACTAGAAAATGGAAAAAGGCTTATGAGAAACAGCTGGTTGATGTGTTAAAACTAATAGCAAGGATATTTTTAATTGTGTTAAAGGTGCAAACAAATTGAGTGGTTGTTGTTACATTAACATAATATATAAACACAAATATTTTAATACATTATTTTAGCTTATATGAAAATAACAAGAATTAATGTTATTGTGATCTGTATATTCTGACCAATTTTTCCAAAATTATACATAATCTAAGGCAAGTATTTAAACATTCTAGATATATATTTGTTTTGTAGCTTGTTTTCTCCAAGTATTACTCTTACAAGTCACAGGTTTTTGTTTCATTAACTGGTACTTATCTAACATAATACTTGATGAATTTACATTTTGGCCTACACTGTACACACGTACCCTCAACTGGTATGTTTTCCTACCATATAAGTATTACTAACGATGAATGAATAACTGTACAGTGTGTAGAGTATGCACAAAATTTTTCTTTACCCTAATGCATTACATTTATCGATTTAAATACAAATTTTTGTGCATAATGATGTTGGAATACAAATATGGAATAAATAATTATCCAATAACACTATAGCATCTTAACCTCTTACTTGCCCTTTTACTTTAATACACGTGTATATTCAGATTGAGAATGGTGGCAACTAACATATAACAGTAACAGGTTGATGTGCACACATATATACGAATACTATTAAGTATTATAAGTTATAGTTTACTATAGTAATACTAATAACTAATTTTAACTTGATAATCAATTTCTTATTCATGTAACAGAAACACACTACAATTTGCAAATGTTCTTAGTTTTCTGTGTTTAAATTTCAACTTTTGCTCTCCACAGTAATGATGAAACGGTTTCGGTAAAAAATAATACATCTCCCTTTATCCCTCCCTCTTTTAGTTTTACGTTTCCTTCTTGTTATTACCATATTGGTAACTTGGGGATTGAAATGTGTCGTATATTCTATGGGTGACGCTTCTGTATCCTACAATATTGAATGAGAGAGGGTGCTTTTTCTATGCAAAAAGACAATTGCCTTTTGGATCACAAATATAATTAATAATTATGTACTCATTTTAACAAACACAAATAACAAATAGTATTGAATAACATAAAAATTAATAATATTAGGGTAAGTATTCTTCAAAAATATTAAATGTAGGCGCATGAAAAATAATTCTAAATATCGTGTTTTCTAAACTTAGGCACAGGGCTCATTGCGCGTATTTTTGTTTGTTTTAAGTTAAGCACAAAGCTACACAATTGGCTATCTGTGCTCTG
>NW_013667986.1:25707-28418 GCF_000517525.1 Limulus polyphemus | reverse complement strand
AACTTAGGCACAGGGCTCATTGCGCGTGAATCATACTGAGTGGTTATTTGTTGTTGTTTTTTTCAGAATTTTTTAACCACTGTCACCCAAAGTATCTCCATGTTAGAGCAAACTTAAATGTTTATTTGTTATTAAGCACAAAGCTACACAATAAGCCATGAGTATCGAAATCCAATTTTTATAATTATATGCATTGGAATTTCCTGGGGGGTACGTGACGAAATCTAATGCCTTAACGTGACATTACCATTTTAAACCATTAGATGAGGAAATTACGTGTGTCAAAGCCATTTGAAGAAGATTTCCGCCACCAAAGGACCTACCTCAATGCATTAATTATTCAAATGGAGTGACTGGTTGTTTTGTGTCCTTGTTTAAATAAATTGCCCCCAACAATGTGCATTGCATATTCAAATATATTTCTGAGTTGTAGCTTTCACATATTGGTAGGACTGTATAGCTTCATTTGAAATGGGACGACTTACAAGAGACCGTTAAACTCTTTACCCAATGCAACTAAACTATTTGATTCAGCATCTCACCAAAGAAATTTATGATAAAAGTAATTGCTACAAGGAGAATAAAATAAAATAAAGTGAGCAACCTTTTAAATTATAGCTCCAAAATTTCTAGCATATGAGGTAACAGGAGTCAAGGATCAAATACAGAAATGAACATTGTCAGGTTTTTATAGGGCCGGGATTCTTTACAATAGGTGTCTGTGACTTGTTGGTGACAAATTTCAACAATAAACGGTTAGAACACAATCCATTTGTTTTAAAGTAATGTATTCAAAACAAGTTAAACGTATGCAAAAAACTTTGTTACACTATTAGTTATGACAGTTGTATCCAGAGCTTTAAGTAATTGTCTAGTTTTCGTCAAAGTTCGCACGGCGTGTTCAATTACTTTAGAACATCCTTTGACAAGACAAATCATTCTTCTTTATATCTGTTATTACAATACAACCTCTGAAATTCACTATAGAAATCGGTCGTTTTGGCTAAATTGACATACAGTCTAACCTCACTATCACTGACTTACATAACTTGTACTAACTTGGTCGCCCATATATATATATTTCCCGACTGAAGCCTAGAACTTTCTACAAACTAGGAGATATTATGATGTAACAATACTCACGTAAAGAAACGAGACAAATTCAGAAGGTTCAAGTAACATGACGTCAATTCACAACTGAACTACGCAACAAATGATTTGTAAGTAGTTATGTAAGCAAACCTGCGATAAATTATCGCTTCCAAAATACTAAATGTAACATTTTATAACTACCTAAACCATAACTCTCGTATTGAATTTCAAGGAAAATATTTACAATATTTTTTACACTATATACAAAGACTGTTTTCAGATCATACACAAAGTCTCCTCCTATAGTCTTCACCAAATTTACAGTTCTTTCTTGATTCTCACATTACATAGGGCTTCACCTTGACTGGATCCCTTGTCATGGTCTCGATCTTGTGTTGCACAAGGTCTATCTTTGTGAAGACATCTGTATTATGGCATAGTAGATCTTTTAACTCTTTCTTCTGCTTGCCAGTCATTTATTTGCTGATGGTGACATCTTTGTATAACACATCTCCACTCGGTGGTCTAAGATCTGGTAGGTGTTCATCTTCTATGACTAAGTCACTGTCTTCTGGTTCTAAGTCTATGACAGCTACATCTGTCATGTCCATCTGTACCTCAATAGCTGCACCCACTATGTCGTCTTCCTTCTCAGAGTGCCTCTTCAACAGATTGGCGTGATAGATTTTGATCTTTCACTTTATAGTCCATTCTGTTGACCACTTCCTGTACTTCAAAAAATCCTTTCCACTGCAAGGTGAGTTTGTTGTCTGTAGGTAGCAGAACGAAGACCTTCCATCTGACCTTAAAACGTCGATACTTGGCCTTCTTGTCATAGAAGTACTTCTGACTGCCTTTGATGGGTTTAGCTTCCCCAGTACAACTGATTTGATAGATCCAGTACAGCACTCCTTTCTAGCCCTCTATTTTGTAAGTCTCTTTCACCTTTGTCTTGTACTTGACTTTCTCCTGGGCACTATCCCAAAGTTTCTGCAGTGAATCTTTGTGATTTTGTACTCACGTGCTGAAGTGTCCTATCAGCGAGTGCCAGCTGGGAAAATGTCACAAGCTCATGATTTGCAACCAACTGAGTCAGGGATTACAGACCAGCTCCCACGGTTCCAAACGTCAATGAGGGAGCATTCACATCAGCCTTTACACCTCCCTCCCCCTTCAAGTGGTCCTGGACCTAATCTCTACGAGCAAGTAACTTAGAGCTGCATATCATACTTCCAACCAAAATAAAAGAGCCCTCGGTGCTTCAGTAAATACCATCCTCACTATATCGCCACCAAGATCAAACAGCCAGATGGACAGAGGCCTGGGTACTATACATCCGGTATGAAGATGGTCTCTTAGAGCATAATGATTCTCTTTCACAACTAGAGGAAAATGCCACACAAGTACTATGGAAACAAACAGAAAGCTATCTATTATATTAGGTGGTGAAGAAATTAATGTCGCGTTGTGGAACACTTTCATTAACCATTCCCCCAAAAACGTACATCATGTATAATAGTTAAACGAACCACCTAAACGGCACGTTAGTGTAGCCTATATAATGTGTAAAGTTTAGTATACTCTGTTCCTTTATAGTGACGACACACATTCGGCATGTA
>NW_013667986.1:24810-25697 GCF_000517525.1 Limulus polyphemus | reverse complement strand
ACTCTAATCCCTTACAGTGATAGCACACGACGAGACACATATTCGGCATGTAATGCTGTTTGAATACAAGAAGGGAAACAACGCCTCTGTAGCCACAAAGACTATCAAAGAAGTTTATGGAAATGTTTTGAACGTTTGTAAGTGTCAACGATGGTTCAGCAAATTTCGTTCAGGTGACTTTAGCCTTAAAAACTGTGATGGCAGAGGCCAACATGTTTGAATTGATATTGATGCTCTGGAGACGCTTGTTCAGTCTGACCCAAAGCATCACACTCGTGAAATGGCCCTGAAATTGCATGTCTCTTATGAAACAATACGTAAACATCTATGGAATATGACAAAACTCCTTAAAGAAGGACTTCTCCAATGATCATCGTTTCCAACGTGTGAATGTTGCTTCGTCTCTTCTGGCGCGTAATGCGTATGAATCATTTTTGGACAGAATTGTCACCAGTGATGAAAAATTGATTCTCTATGCGAATATTAAACACCAAATACAATTGCTCAGTCCTAGACAAAAATCACTTCCGACCCCAAGACCTGGACTCCATCCACAGAAAGTGATGCTTTGCATTTGGTGGGACATCAAAGGAATAATCCATTTCGAACTCCTCAATCCACAGCGAACTTTCAATGCACAGATGTATAGTCAGCAACTGGAACCTTTAAATCTAAAGCTCTTCATTAGAAACGTCCTTCACTCGTCAATCGGAAAGGTGTTCTTCGTCTCCACGACAATGCACGTCCACATGTGGCACGTTTGACGCAAAACAAAATTATGAAGTTGAGTTGGGAAGTTCTCCCCCACACACCATATTCTCCAGATATGGCACCATCAGATTACCATTTTTTCGTTCGCTGTAACACCATCTTAATGGGAAAACGTA
>NW_013667986.1:17988-24386 GCF_000517525.1 Limulus polyphemus | reverse complement strand
GAAAAGCATCATCGATAAGAATGGAGACTATTTCATTTACTAAATGTTTTGTTTTGACATATAAGTTGTTCGGGTGTTTGACTAAGAAAACACGACATTAATTTCTTGACGACCTAATACTTTTCTCAGATCTCTCTAGCGTAATAGCAATCTTTCTGGATGCTATCATGAACTAGATTGCTGTTAAAATACCGAAATACAACGAACCTTATTTATTTTCACTGGAAAGTTTGTTTGTACTTAAGCACAAAGCTACACAATGGTCTTTCTGTGCTCTGCCCACCACGAGTATCGAAACCTGGATTCTAGCGTTGTAAATCCTCAGACATACCGCTGTACCACTGGGGAGGGGAGCACTGGAAAGTAACATTAATTGCAAACCGAGATTTTTTTTTTCTAAATGAAGGAAAGTCATAAATTGTATTAAGTGCAAAGTGTTTAAAACACCAACACTTGATGGTTAAATTTACACATTTATATATATTAAACGTCATATATGCAAATACAAATTTTATTTTCATTAGTAATATAACACTTTTCTTATTGTTTAATATAAAGGCTATTGGTGAATTTTTGGGTATAATGTGTCAGTTGATTTGTCATTGGTCGTTATGAATTAAAAGAATAGTTGTGGGAATATAGCGATAAACCAAATGATATCAGAACTCCTACAAGTGATGGAGACATCCAACATACACGAGTTGGGTGTGTGTTCTAAACGTGTATTATATTTAAAACGCACTTGTTGAGTTGACCTGATTCCAAAACATAATTACAAATCTGAATCTCCTTGACATAATATATCCGCAGGATTAATTTTATGAAATAGTACTTAAGGTTACAAATTAAAAGTCGGTGTTTGGGATACCTGGAAATGACCAGGGAAATATATATATATCACTGTATTTTCATCCATTTACACTTTAAGATGACTTGAATAAATTTTCATTATTTTTATTTCTAACCCACATATGCACGTTGGCAGGTAAATACGTTTGCATGTTACCCTAAATATACAGGTTACAGATACAGCTTATAATAATTTCAATCACGCTTGTCAAAAGCCCATGCAAATAGAGGTTATAATTACATCAAGTGTTTTGTTCTGCCTGTTTTTCTATTGAATTAATCGTTAACGTCACAGAATCATCTCAAATCATAAGAGAAATATAACAAATGTTTTTCAAATAAAAGGTGAAACGGAATAAAAGTTTTATTTGATGTTATACAAGCATACATTATGTTTTATGAGGGAGGATTACTGCTCTTAATTGTATATAGTATAAAGTCTAAATAAATAGTTTTATAGATCGTATTTTTGGTTTGTTTCTTATCTGTGCTCTGCCAATCGCGCGATTTCTAGCATTATATGCTGTTATACTGACCGCTGAGTCACCAATTGGCTGCAGATCAAAAGCAGTAGTGTATATCATCAACAGTTCAACATAACCACAATTAAAATCATTATAATTTTAGGGAAGTGACGTAACAAATGTATAGCTGATTTATAGTGAAAGCGTTCAAATTTGTTTCTTTTTCTCTCACATTTTAATATGTAAAAGTATTTCCTAGTTATATAGATTATTACACATGGTATTATATCTGACGTAGTCAACAGGAAAGCATCTTATTTTCTATGTTGACTGTGGTCTAGAATTATATACGTTATTTATAGAATAACTAACAGATAAATCAATAATACCTAGAACCACAGTTATGAGAACTACGTTGTACCCACAGTGCAAGATTTAGTGTGTGTACAAATGTTAAGCCAAAAGGGGATTTCCAGAATTGACTTGCATACGTATGTCTTTCGTTCTTTCTATCCCGTGAACCCATGCGAGTGTTTCTGAATCATGTTGGTTTTGCGTCTTACGTTTTGGTTCTGTTAATTATTCGTAATATTTGTATCCTAAGTGTAAATAGGTAAGTGTTTTGGTTGCAAACTTTTTAAGAAATAGTTTTTTGATAAATTTTTACTTGCATTCGAATGATTACAGGAATTAACGAACTATTGTTAATGTTCAAAATTACGGTTCTTTTTGTAATATTAATAAATAAAGTTATATTACATAGTAACTTAACTTAATAACTTAGTTTAACTTAAGGTTTAAGCGTGTAGGAATTAGAATATGGAATTTGAAAATTAGAACTTTAGATCAGAACTGTTACTATTACTATTAGTTTAGTAACTGTTACTATGTTAGACGTCAGAACAGAAGAGAGCAGAACATTTTAACTAAAATTTTTAAGTTGAACGCAGAGAATCCCTTATTCAGTTATTGTTATTATTAAAAATTTAGTTGTTGTACAAATCTTAATGTCATTATAAGGTTTAAGCAGATATGCAGCCTTTATTTTAGGCTAATTCGGCAACATAAGCTCAACCAACAGCCTTCCAGTTACTCAGGCTTTATGGTATTTAGTTTTTAAAACTTCACTACTACTAGGCCTACATTATTACTATTAGTATTACATAGGTACAGTATGATGTTTGGCCTACATAAAAATTAAAACGCTAAATTCTGTCTGTTCTCTCATTAACAAATTATGGTAAGAAATGTATGGCATAGAAAATATGTATAATGGAATTTTTCTTACAGAAAACAATATTTG
This sequence comes from Limulus polyphemus, assembly GCF_000517525.1. NCBI lineage: Eukaryota > Metazoa > Arthropoda > Merostomata > Xiphosura > Limulidae > Limulus > Limulus polyphemus. The sequence continues at coordinate 21,770 of NW_013667986.1, read as the reverse complement.
GTAAATCATAAATGTTTTGTTCATGTCTAGTTAAGAGATATAGACATGGTATAGGCATATATTAATTACAAAATGGAAAGGAATGAAAATAAGTTATACTGTACAACTTACAAATACTGTCATCTTACTTGTCTAATAATAAAGCAAAACAGGAAGGTGATACTAGGAAGCATTTATTAAATGTTTCAGAATCATCATAATTCCATCATCAGTAATCTAGAGGTACAAAACAAACAAACAATATTTGTAATTACAACAGAAATATATATATATATAAGAAGTAAACAATTTGAATATACAAATATAACGTGCAAAAAATGAAAAATGTGGCCTAAGTGAAATAGTTCAAATAAGTTCAACTCAAATGAAGACTGTATATTATTTAGGGACGAAAGGAGAGTTTTTATGTATAACGTTTCTTTTATATGAAGTTTAGTATTATATTTGGTTGTTAAGATGGAGAGAGAAATAGGATGTCCTGTTTCTGTATTGTGTTGATAAATAGCCTAGTTGGGAGGGTTTGTAACCTTTCTTCCAGTTTTTATAGATATGCCTGTGTGTTCACATGCTGAGTAATTATAATCAGGACTAATGAAGAAATAAATGGTTCAGTGTATAATAAAGCAAGTAGCGAGTTATTCTTGAAAGAAATGGATCAAGGTGTAGTAACTTGGAAAAATCTAGGAACTTGTTTACCAGTAACTAAAGATGTAGAACATTTTTCATTATATTGTATTTCTGTTGAAGAAGAAAATGCTCTTTTTAAAACAACCTGAAAATCACTTCTATGGAGCACAGAATAAATATATTCTGATTCATTCACAAAAAGCAAAATAAATGCAACTATAAATGTAAAACAAAAGAACAAAAAAATTGGCAAAGTAAGCAACTCAAACAAAAAACATACATTTCTGCTTAAAAAGCCTAAACTATTTACCTCTAATATCTAGGTTAATGTTTCACACCAACACTTATATGAAACACCCTTGGAAGTCTGTCCAAATACCCTATTTTAGATAATTGTTTTGGTGAGTAAAGGGATGAATTTGATAGACTAATTGACTTATTGTTTTCTGTCTTGTTTTATGTTGTTTTTCTTGACATTTTCTAGCATTTATTTGATTTGTTTTTGTGATTTATTGAAAATAATGAATGAATCCTAAAACCTCTCAGATATAGCCAATATGCATTTTGGTTTTCTTATTTTTCATAAATGCTTGGAAAACTCTGTTTACATATAAATGTAATAGTTCATTTACAACAAAGTAATTGAAACTAGTTTAATTTTTCAAACAAGAACTTCAACAATAGTTTGTAACAGAAAGCCTGTTGGCTCATTGAGGTCACCAATTAATCATCTAACAACAAAAAATTAAATGTACTTCGTTACTTCTGAACAATAATCTATCCTAACTACACAAACCATGTTCTTGATAGTATTAAGTTACTATTTTCAAACTTTGTCAGAAATTAAATAATTTTCTAAGAAGCAGTTTGTTCAGTCTCGTAACCAACTTGAACACTGTAAAATATAATCTATTCTTCGTACATTTAAAAATAATAATAACTTAGCATGTTTTAGTTTAACATCGTAACAAAATTATGAATTTTTAAACCATACTAATATCCCTATTTGTGTAATACTTCAAAAAAATATTTATACTTTTTATGGCAGAGATATGTTGAATATGTTACTTTTAAGTGGGCTTAATTATAATATTTTATATAAAACAGGAGTATGTTTTACTCTTTCTTAAAATCAAAATTTGTGTTATAAGATTCCTATTTTTTATAGCACTTTTTTGTTTGTCTTTTATTTAATCCTTTTTTATTAGTTAAATCACCAGTAAATATATATATTGAAAGTATGTAGTTACAGTGTGGACTTGGTTTTCTTTTCAGATAGTGTTTATATGTATCTACTATTTTACTGGGTTTTTGGATATTGTTTGATGGAGTTCAAAGGGTATGATCAATGCAAGAAGTCAATCATTTTTGATAGTAAAGGATTAAGTTATAGTTTTCTAGAGACTCACAGTATCTTGGTGGAGTTTATAGTATTTGCTTGTTGGAGAAAAATTGCAGAATTAAGATAGAGAATAAAACCTTAATGTTAAGATTGTGCTTGGAAAGAAGGAGGAGGAAAATTCTAGGCTTATTTAGATGTGTAAAATCGTAATATCCATGTAGGACTAGGGAAGCATGTTATTGTCAGTTGTTATTAAGTTGTTGACTGTATCAAGTAGAATTGAACCTCTGGTTTTTGATGAGACTGGGAAAGGAAGTAAGCGTGGAGTATTTATTATAGGAGCATTTCTAATTAAAGTTAGTAAAAGATAAGTGTTGGTGAGGCTTACAATGTAATGAAAACTAGGACTAGCTTACACCAATATTTAAACATGTTGAGGAGTTTTAATTAAATTATTTCTGTTCAAGAAGAATATTTTTAAAAGAATTTGAAAGACTTTATAAAGAAGAATCAAAGGTGACTTAGGTCAGTTTTTAAAAATTGTCAGGGCTTATACAGTCTTTAGTGGATGGTGTGAATGACTGGTAGTATAAAAAATATTAGAAATATGAACTTGTGACCTCTTGCATCATGAAGTAGTAGTTTCTGTTTGGTTTCTTTTAAACTTTTATTAGACAGTAACATTACATGGACGTATAGGCTTATATTTCATTTGTATTTTATGTTTTAGTTGCTTGTTTTTTTTGTGACAAGGATGACCTAATGTATTTAGTATTTTTCCGACACCTTGTTTTTTTTATTTTCTTCATCAAATGAACAACTTGCTTTATATATAACTTTATTAGGCGTATACAAGTTTTCATAAAATGTGTGTAATAGTTTGTGGTTTGTGTATGTTATGAGTAAAGACACTTTTTTTTCCCTGTTATCGATCCATTTGACATGCTCTTAAACTAATAATTTTGGACCTTTTTTACTTTCAAGAAATCTTAACCATGTTAAACTGTGATGATCCACCACCTAGTGTGATTACCCATCTCTCTTCTTTGATGGGTCTGATGGAAGACAGATGTGTAGACAATTGTTCAGGGCATGGAGACTGTTATGGGGGAATATGCATTTGTGAGGTGTGTATTTGGCACAATGCGTCGAATGGATTTATTAAGCCCTTATAGTTTTTGTGTTTGAAATAAAATGTTTAGAAAGCTTTATTCGTATTGAATTTCATATACAAATTCTGATTTCAGTGAAACTTAGTTTATAAGTAAAGTTTTGAAAAAAGTTGGTCATACATAGTTTGCATAGAATAAAAAACACAGTAAGATTAATGATTTTCATTAATCTTTTGTGACATGCCATTTTTTTTTTTGCTGTTTTTGGTAGAAGGTATTTACTGTCGTTGACAAATATATAATTTTAAAAATCATATATGTGTTAATTTAGAATTATTTGTTTAAGAGGAAAAATAACAAATTTCTCGTTCTTGGTATTGAGACTATAGAATCTAATGGATTGTTTAGAATAGTTTATAAGAAATATTAGAATTTTTGTAAAATAGACAAGAACTCTATCATATAATGTCATTTTCAATTAACTAATCTTTTAAATATCATTGTTCTAACTAATATTGTGCTTAATCTTTATTAGTTAAATCATTTCTTAGCAAACAGAATTTTAAGTTTCTAACAGGCCCGGCATGGCCAGGTGGCTAGAGCGCTCGACTTGCAATCTGAGGGTCGCGGGTTAGAATCCCCATCACACCAAACATGCTCGCCTTTCTAGCCGTGGGGGCGATTATAATGTGACGGTCAAT